>NW_022991092.1:0-36643 GCF_902827175.1 Gymnodraco acuticeps
AGAGTCCTCTCCTGCTGATGTTCAGGTGTATATCAGTATGTAGTGTCTCTACTTTAAAGAGTCCTCTCCTGCTGATGTTCAGGTGTATATCAGTACTTAGTGTCTCTACTTTAAAGAGTCCTCTCCTGCTGATGTTCAGGTGTATATCAGTATGTAGTGTCTCTATTTTAAAGAGTCCTCTCCTGCTGATGTTCAGGTGTATATCAGTATGTAGTGTCTCTACTTTAAAGAGTCCTCTCCTGTGATGTTCAGGTGTATATCAGTACTTAGTGTCTCTACTTAAAGAGTCCTCTCCTGCTGATGTTCAGGTGTATATCAGTATGTAGTGTCTCTATTTTAAAGAGTCCTCTCCTGCTGATGTTCAGGTTATATCAGTATGTAGTGTCTCTACTTTAAAGAGTCCTCTCCTGCTGATGTTCAGGTGTATATCAGTATGTAGTGACTCTACTTTAAAGAGTCCTCTCCGTGATGTTCAGGTTATATCAGTATGTAGTGTCTCTACTTTAAAGAGTCCTCTCCTGCTGATGTTCAGGTTATCTCAGTATGTAGTGACTCTACTTTAAAGAGTCCCTCTCCTGCTGATGTTCAGGTGTATTCAGTATGTAGTGTCTTCTACTTTAAAGAGTCCTCTCCCTGCTGATGTTCAGGTGTAATCAGTATTAGTGTCTCTACTTTAAGAGTCCTCTCCTGCTGATGTTCAGGTTATATCAGTATGTAGGTCTCTACTTTAAAGAGTCCTCTCTGCTGATTTTCGTTTATATCAGTATGTAGTGTCTCTACTTTAAAAGAGTCCTCTCCTGCTGATGTTCAGGTGGTATATCAGTATGCAGTGTCTCTACTTAAAGAGTCCTCTCCTGCTGATGTTTCAGGTGTTATATCAGTATGTAGTGTCTCTACTTTAACGAGTCCTCTCCGCTGATGTTCAGGTGTATATCAGTATGTAGTGTCTCTAATCTTTAAAGAGTCCTCTCCTGCTGATGTTCAGGTGTACTATCAGTACTTAGTGTCTCTACTTTAAAGAGTCTCTCCTGCTGATGTTCAGGTGTATATCAGTATGTAGTGTCTCTATTTTAAAGAGTCCCTCTCCCTGCTGATGTTCAGGTGTATATCAGTATGTAGTGTCTCTATTTTAAAGAGTCCTTCCTGCTGATGTTCAGGTGTATATCAGTACTTAGTGTCTCTACTTTAAAGAGTCCCTCTCCTGCTGATGTTCAGGTGTATATCAGTATGTAGTGTCTCTATTTTAAAGAGTCCTCTCTGCTGATGTTCAGGTATATCAGTATGTAGTGTCTCTACTTTAACGAGTCCTCTCCTGCTTGAGTTCAGGTGTATGTCCAGTATGTAGTGACTCTACTTTAAAGAGTCCTCTTCCTGCTGATGTTCAGGTTATATCAGTATGTAGTGTCTCTACTTTTAAAGAGTCCTCTCCTGTGATGTTCCAAGGTTATATCAGTATGTAGGACTCTACTTTAAAGAGTCCTCTCCTGCTGATGTTCAGGTGTATATTCAGTAATGTAGTGTCTCTACTTTAAGAGTCCTCTCCTGCTGATGTTCAGGTGTATATCAGTACTTAGTGTCTCTACTTTAAAGAGTCCTCTCCTGCTGATGTTCAGGTTATATCAGTATGTAGTGTCTCTACTTTAAAGAGTCCTCTCCTGCTGATGTTCAGTTTATATCAGTAATGTAGTGTCTCTACTTTAAAGAGTCCTCTCCTGCTGATGTTCAGGTGTATATCAGTATGCAGTGTCTCTACTTTAAAGAGTCCTCTCCTGCTGATGTTCAGGTGTATATCAGTATGTAGTGTCTCTACTTTAAAGAGTCCTCTCCTGCTGATGTTCAGGTGTATATCAGTACTTAGTGTCTCTACTTTAAAGAGTCCTCTCCTGCTGATGTTCAGGTTATATCAGTATGTAGTGTCTCTACTTTAAAGAGTCCTCTCCTGCTGATTTTCAGTTTATATCAGTATGTAGTGTCTCTACTTTAAAGAGTCCTCTCCTGCTGATGTTCAGGTGTATATCAGTATGCAGTGTCTCTACTTTAAAGAGTCCTCTCCTGCTGATGTTCAGGTGTATATCAGTATGTAGTGTCTCTACTTTAAAGAGTCCTCTCCTGCTGATGTTCAGGTGTATATCAGTATGTAGTGTCTCTACTTTAAAGAGTCCTCTCCTGCTGATGTTCAGGTGTATATCAGTACTTAGTGTCTCTACTTTAAAGAGTCCTCTCCTGCTGATGTTCAGGTGTATATCAGTATGTAGTGTCTCTATTTTAAAGAGTCCTCTCCTGCTGATGTTCAGGTGTATATCAGTATGTAGTGTCTCTATTTTAAAGAGTCCTCTCCTGCTGATGTTCAGGTGTATATCAGTACTTAGTGTCTCTACTTTAAAGAGTCCTCTCCTGCTGATGTTCAGGTGTATATCAGTATGTAGTGTCTCTATTTTAAAGAGTCCTCTCCTGCTGATGTTCAGGTTATATCAGTATGTAGTGTCTCTACTTTAAAGAGTCCTCTCCTGCTGATGTTCAGGTGTATATCAGTATGTAGTGACTCTACTTTAAAGAGTCCTCTCCTGCTGATGTTCAGGTTATATCAGTATGTAGTGTCTCTACTTTAAAGAGTCCTCTCCTGCTGATGTTCAGGTTATATCAGTATGTAGTGACTCTACTTTAAAGAGTCCTCTCCTGCTGATGTTCAGGTGTATATCAGTATGTAGTGTCTCTACTTTAAAGAGTCCTCTCCTGCTGATGTTCAGGTGTATATCAGTACTTAGTGTCTCTACTTTAAAGAGTCCTCTCCTGCTGATGTTCAGGTTATATCAGTATGTAGTGTCTCTACTTTAAAGAGTCCTCTCCTGCTGATGTTCAGTTTATATCAGTATGTAGTGTCTCTACTTTAAAGAGTCCTCTCCTGCTGATGTTCAGGTGTATATCAGTATGTAGTGTCTCTACTTTAAAGAGTCCTCTCCTGCTGATGTTCAGGTGTATATCAGTATGTAGTGTCTCTATTTTAAAGAGTCCTCTCCTGCTGATGTTCAGGTGTATATCAGTATGTAGTGTCTCTATTTTAAAGAGTCCTCTCCTGCTGATGTTCAGGTGTATATCAGTACTTAGTGTCTCTACTTTAAAGAGTCCTCTCCTGCTGATGTTCAGGTGTATATCAGTATGTAGTGTCTCTATTTAAAGAGTCCTCTCCTGCTGATGTTTCAGGTTATATCAGTATGTAGTGTCTCTACTTTAAAGAGTCCTCTCCTGCTGATGTTCAGGTGTATATCAGTATGTAGTGACTCTACTTTAAAGAGTCCTCTCCTGCTGATGTTCAGGTTATATCAGTATGTAGTGTCTCTACTTTAAAGAGTCCTCTCCTGCTGATGTTCAGGGTTATATCAGTATGTAGTGACTCTACTTTAAAGAGTCCTCTCCTGCTGATGTTCAGGTGTATATCAGTATGTAGTGTCTCTACTTTAAAGAGTCCTCTCCTGCTGATGTTCAGGTGTATATCAGTACTTAGTGTCTCTACTTTAAAGAGTCCTCTCCTGCTGATGTTCAGGTTATATCAGTATGTAGTGTCTCTACTTTAAAGAGTCCTCTCCTGCTGATGTTCAGTTTATATCAGTATGTAGTGTCTCTACTTTAAAGAGTCCTCTCCTGCTGATGTTCAGGTGTATATCAGTATGCAGTGTCTCTACTTTAAAGAGTCCTCTCCTGCTGATGTTCAGGTGTATATCAGTATGTAGTGTCTCTATTTTAAAGAGTCCTCTCCTGCTGATGTTCAGGTGTATATCAGTATGTAGTGTCTCTATTTTAAAGAGTCCTCTCCTGCTGATGTTCAGGTGTATATCAGTACTTAGTGTCTCTACTTTAAAGAGTCCTCTCCTGCTGATGTTCAGGTGTATATCAGTATGTAGTGTCTCTATTTTAAAGAGTCCTCTCCTGCTGATGTTCAGGTTATATCAGTATGTAGTGTCTCTACTTTAAAGAGTCCTCTCCTGCTGATGTTCAGGTGTATATCAGTATGTAGTGACTCTACTTTAAAGAGTCCTCTCCTGCTGATGTTCAGGTTATATCAGTATGTAGTGTCTCTACTTTAAAGAGTCCTCTCCTGCTGATGTTCAGGTTATATCAGTATGTAGTGACTCTACTTTAAAGAGTCCTCTCCTGCTGATGTTCAGGTGTATATCAGTATGTAGTGTCTCTACTTTAAAGAGTCCTCTCCTGCTGATGTTCAGGTGTATATCAGTACTTAGTGTCTCTACTTTAAAGAGTCCTCTCCTGCTGATGTTCAGGTTATATCAGTATGTAGTGTCTCTACTTTAAAGAGTCCTCTCCTGCTGATGTTCAGTTTATATCAGTATGTAGTGTCTCTACTTTAAAGAGTCCTCTCCTGCTGATGTTCAGGTGTATATCAGTATGCAGTGTCTCTACTTTAAAGAGTCCTCTCCTGCTGATGTTCAGGTGTATATCAGTATGTAGTGTCTCTACTTTAAAGACATGTGACCGTGCTGTAGTTCCTTTATTGTTAGCTTTTTACTTCAGAAATCATAAAGTGTTAATATGTGGAGATTATTCCGCTGAACTAAACATGTAAGAATCATAAACGTTTGTACTCAGATCTTGTACTTGAGTAAAAGTAGAAGTACTCAGATATTGTACTTGAGTAAAAGTAGAAGTACTCAGATCTTGTACTTGAGTAAAAGTAGAAGTACTCAGATCTTGTACTTGAGTAAAAGTAGAAGTACTCAGATCTTGTACTTGAGTAAAAGTAGAAGTACTCAGATCTTGTACTTGAGTAAAAGTAGAAGTACACAGATCTTGTACTTGAGTAAAAGTAGAAGTACTCAGATCTTGTACTTGAGTAAAAGTAGAAGTACACAGATCTTGTACTTGAGTAAAAGTAGAAGTACTCAGATCTTGTACTTGAGTAAAAGTAGAAGTACTCAGATCTTGTACTTGAGTAAAAGTAGAAGTACACAGATCTTGTACTTGAGTAAAAGTAGAAGTACTCAGATCTTGTACTTGAGTAAAAGTAGAAGTACACAGATCTTGTTCTTAAACCAGATCTGTAAAGTAACTAAAGGGATTACATACAATTCATGTCAAGCAAATCAAATAGCAGAGATGTGTTGCTAGAGTGCGACTACATCAATTTGAGCAGATTTCCTCTCAGACTTGTGACTTTTGCCCGGCCTGACATCTCTCACAGGTACTTGGACCAAGGTTCTAACAAACTGCAATACTCAAGTACTTATATCTTCGTCCGAGGACATCATTACAGGATGGAAAGTTGATATTCCAAGATTCCTGTGTTCATGTGAGGATTGATGGGGAGCATTAAGACCGCTGTGACAAGAGGGGAGGTCCGGCATATCCGAGGTAAAACTCAGGGCCAACTGGTAAAAGGGACGGATGAACAAAATTACAAGACCAGGAATGATACTCAAACTCAACACGGACCATGTGTAGTGGGACTCTCTTGGGCGAGGCTGTCATTGATATATACGGTCCATTGAATTACGACGACATTGTGGCGACAGCATACGTCTAAACCACACAATTTGAGTGTAGAAGTCTTGAGGCGTGGACCGGTGAAATACACGTGAAGATTGGTGGCGATCGGAACATTTTCCTTTGAGTTACAGCGATATCGTGAGGCGAGGCATGCGTTGCCATGGAAACGCTATATGACGAGACATCAAATTTGGCGACTAGTATCTGTAAAACATTTGAAACACAAAGATTTATTCTGCTTATAAAGTCACAAAGTGGGAAAAATCAATTGCACTTTCCCTTTTACCATTTGTAGTTTCCTGCCGCTAAGCATGCTGGGAGTTGTAGTTGTATTGTTTGGTGATTGCATGCAGGAGTGTGTGTGACATCACTGGAATGACAGCCTCACATAGGAGATGACATCATCACTACGTCACCATGACGTCATCATGACATCACAGGTGGCTTTGGTGTGTGTTCCGGAACTCTCTGTCTCTCTATATAAGAGAGACAGAGATCAGAGGATCTGCATTCAATCCAGATCGTTTAGTGATAGACGCATTCAGACAACCTTCACAGTCTTCTAGACAGACAACTTCTTCCACGGACACACAGATCATTTGTACCGACGCACAACACAAGTGTACAGACTGTGCCATGGATAGAAGAACCAACCAGAACCAGAGGGGAAACCCCAGGCCCTTTGACCATGGAGCTGTAGCTGATCGAGCTTACAGGCAGATCCACTGCAGAAATGGATGGATATACGGCCTGGATGAGTTTCACATGGCTTTAGGGGAGGAGAGGGCTGGCTTTGGCCACAGGATGCGCAAAGAAAAAGACAATGTCAAACGTCTTGAGGACCTCCTGAGTAACAGGAACTCAGGGTTCGACCAAGACAATAAAAGGCTCTTTGACATCATCCAGTACCGTGTGGCAGACATCTCACATCTGAAGGAGCAGATGGAAGCTGCAGAGAGCCAACACAAGCAGCAGCTGGACGACATGGTGGCACAGCAACAGAAGCTCTCAGACCAGAACCTCAAGACCAACCTGGTGAACTCAAACCTGCTGCAGAGAAGAGAAGAACAACTCCTTCAGTGCGAGGAAAAGTTCACCAAGAACCTGGCAGAGAAACACAACATCTGGAAGAGTGAGAAACTACAGATGGAGAAGAAATACGAAGAAGTGACTCAGGAGAAGAACGACCTGGACAGGAAAAACCTAAGCAGGGAGACTGAGTTCCAACAGCTGGAGGCTACACTCAAACGGGTGGAGAAGCAGAAAAACTACCTGGCCAAGAAAAACAAGAGCTGCGAGACGGATGTCAAACAGCTGAAGGACCAGATGAGAGAGCAGGAGGAAATGTTCTCCAAAGACCTGGCCCAGAACCAGGAGAGCTGGGAGACCAAAGTTAATTTGGTGGAGATCAAATTAAAAGAGGTGACCCAGGAGAAGAACTACCTGGCTCAGAAACACCAGAGCAGAGAGAAGGATCTGAAAGAGGTGGAGACGAAATTAAGAAAGGCAGAGGATGAGGAAAAGGACTCGGCCGAGAAGAACCAGAACCTGGAGAGCGAAGTCCAACTGAAGGAGAAGCAGGTGAAGCAGATGGAGAACCAACTGGATGAGCAGAAGAAGATGTTCTCCAAAGACCTGGCCCAGAACCAAGAGATCTGGGAGACCAAGGTTCATCTGACGGAGACACGATGGAGACAGGTGGAGGAGCAGAGGGACGACCTGGCTCAGGGACAACTGAGCTGGGAGGCCAAGGAGACACGATGGAGACAGGTGGAGGAGCAGAGGGACGACCTGGCTCAGGGACAACTGAGCTGGGAGGCCAAGGAGACACGATGGAGACAGGTGGAGGAGCAGAGGGACGACCTGGCTCAGGGACAACTGAGCTGGGAGGCCAAGGAGACACGATGGAGACAGGTGGAGGAGCAGAGGGACGACCTGGCTCAGGGACAACTGAGCTGGGAGGCCAAGGAGACACGATGGAGACAGGTGGAGGAGCAGAGGGACGACCTGGCTCAGGGACAGCTGAGCTGGGAGGCTAAGGAGACACAGATGGAGGACGAGAAGAAACTACTCGAGGACCTCTGTCTTCACATGAAGAACAAGAGCAGAAGTCTCTTCTCCCGCAGGAGGGACACTGAGGACAGAGACGTCGCCTTGCAGAAGATGAAGAGCAAGATGTTAGAGAAGGAGATGAGGAAGACATCAAAGAGGGAGGAAGCTGAGGGGAGGAACAGTGCCTCAAAGGAGACTGAGAAGACGGAGGCTGGTGATTCAGCTCCGGCTGGACAACAGTAACTCCCTCTTCCTCCTCCTCCTCTTCCTCCTCCATTTCCCTCACCTCCTTCCTCCTACCTCACCCGCCTCCTCCTCCCTTCACCTTTTTCTCATGTATGGTTTTCTCCTGGTACTCAGGTTTTCCAGCAATTCAAATAGGATTGACAGAAAAGACTCAATATTAAGTCCCTCCTCAATTTAGCTCACCTCCTTCCTCCTAACTCACCCTTTCTCACCTCACGCATAGTTTTCACAATACAATCAAGATTACAATCAGGATTACAATCAGGATTACAATCAGGATTACAATCAGGATTACAATCAAGATTACAATCAGGAGTACAATCAGGAGTACAATCAGGATTACAATCAGGATTACAATCAGGATTACAATCAGGATTACAATCAGGATTACAATCAGGATTACAAAGACTTGATTTAAAATTCAAAATGAAATCTAATGTCCATGTGTGCCTCAATGTGTAAACAAGTACAGTATAAATGCATTACTGTTGTACATGTTGGTTACTAAAGTATTTGTATTCATTCAATGTATGTGTTAATCAACACTTTCATAAATAAAATAACGGTATGAAATAAAAGATGTTTGTACAGATACTTCTTGGTGTTTTTATATTTGTTTCACTGCACACGTTCAATTCCATTATTTAGTTGTTTTTTAATAAATGGACTGTACTTATAAATCTCTTTATTATATTATTTATTATATCAGGACTTTTGACACACACACACTTAAAACCCCACTTAGGTACAAATGGGTGATTATTATCTGCAAAACGCTGGTAAAGTCCTGCAGGAAAGTTGTCCCTGTCAAGGTTTTACAAATACTTTATCTTGAGAAGTAGGAACATTTCTCCACCCATAAACGGACACGAAACACGTGAATCAAAACTCATTTAAAATCACCTAATTTTGGTATGGAAAATTGAATATCTAAAAAAAAAGTCACTAAAGCTGATAAGTACAATATTTACCTGTGAGTTAATGTTTAGAAACGTTTAAAGATGCATAAGATGGCAATACTCAAGTACTTTCCTTTTTTACCTAAGTATATCACTCAGTAAACGAAGAAAAAATATAACGTTATGATTTATAGCCAGTGCTCTAGATTAAAAGGCTTGCATGATACGATAAATGATTGTGTCTGTAACGGCTGTAGGATCACATATTGTGGATTTAACGGGTGTCTTAAGGGCCGTCTCGTTATCGAACCTGTCAAGTTTTTACCATGTTCACTAGAGTTATGAGAATATCGTGTTTCATGGCGAGCATTGTGTCGCCATTTCTACGGTGCAGTATATGATGAGACCTCAGATTTGACGACCTCACCCTCTTAGACACATTTTCATAATACAATTAGGATTACTATTAGGATTACTATTAGGATTAACGTTTTTTTTATATGGAATACAGTCGGAGGTCAACCAATCACAGAGCTTGAGGACTAATCAATCACAGGGTTTGTCGAGCAAAGCTGACTGGCTCGTCCCAAACGATAGCTGAGGATTCTGGGTAGTGTAGTGTCTTCGGCCATCCTAAACTCAGAAAAAATATTTGTTTCTCCGAATCGAAGGGGAAAAATACAAAAGCATTGTTCACAATTTAAACCAATCAATGTTGTGTAATTAACAAGGGTAATCTGGTGTTTTTGAGTCGATGAGTAGTGCAGATATCACTGTAAAATCAATCGACAGTAAGGGGAATACTTACTTCCGGGTGTACAAGTATCCGTTATCCAATGGGAATGGACGCTCACATTGCCTTTAAATGTCGGCGGCATTGACACTCAGGTGCTTCCTTGAGCGTCAGATACCGCCGCCAATGGGAATACATTGCAATCAGTTGAAATCTCTTTGCGTCTGTTTATGAAGCTGAAGGAGCCTCGGCGCGTCACAACTGCACGCCAAAGGACCCTGACCAAGCGTCGCTACTGGACGATCAGGGAATGAGACTGTGTTGGTCACAACATGAGTCTTCAAGTCTCAGGAAGTCAGTTCTTACCACAAACCATTTGACATGTTACACTCTAAAGACAGATGCTACATTGGATTTGAAAACTTTAGGGACTGAATGAACACCAGAGACAGAAAACATCAGGTATCTGTCAACAACAGAACAGATCCAGTCACAACATACACTTGGAAGGAATCCATAAGAAGTCAGTGGATCAAAAAGGCCATTGACGTCCAACGCCAAAAATCATTGAATAGTTTTTGTGATAAAAAAAAGTACCATCTTTATGACAACTAAGCAAGCTCCATAATCTGATCAAACAAAAATGAAGACCTTTGACATCACATTATCTCAGTTTCCTTATCAAAATATAGTATTGATATGCTTGGAAAAATGTCCCATAAAAGCAGCTTTTCACCACATGGTTTAGTTGAATACTCGATTCTGATTGGTTAATTCAGAACACGTGACACGTTGTTAATCCAGAACAGACAGAGCGCTGTCAAGCACTTATTGACCGTTGTTAAGGACGCTCACATCTGCACTAACAAGTCCGTTCGATTGAACTGTGTACAGTTTCTAACTGACGAGACAAGAGCGACAAGAAAGCAGCGGAGAAGTAACGGGCAGAAACCCTCCTTTTTACTCAGCGGTCCAGACATAGACATCAGACGGCGACACATATTCAGTGTGCAGTTCCTTTGGCATCAGGGCAGGGATATCTAGATACTTTCCAAGGTCTGACATCATGAATTGTGCTACTTTTAAAGCAAGCAACGATGTTTTCAAATCTGTAATCAAAAAGCTCCTCAAAAACGCTATCGAAGCAGTTCCTGCCGTTGCTACGTTAGTTCAAACGGTAACAACGGACTACTTTTCTTAGCGGATGCATGTCAATTTAAATCAATACATACAACTATTTTTTAAATCAATAAAATCATTTTCTAAATCTATAAAAGCATTTCAAGGGGATCTAGATCGGCATGAAGGTGTTCTTTTCCCCATAATGACCGCGTCGCTGCACATTATCCCTTACATATCTACTTTCAAAACTCAAGTCCATCTTCAGCAGCACTGGCTAGAGCAGCAGTGTATGACAATTATATTTCACCATCCGAAGCTACACCTAAAGGATGGACTAGAAATACATTATCTCCCTTTTGGCCCCCGAACACCGGCTGAATAACAACGATGTGAACGCCATCCAAGGGTTCAAGTGAACTCAGATAACCAGGACCACTCTCAGGGGGCTCTAAGGTACAGCACCCCCCACTGTAGACACATATGAGCAAAGCGTGTGCATATAGAGTGATGCAGCACACTGGTATTCTCCACCTGTAGATAGCATGACATGTTGAAGCCTACATGATGATTGCATGCACGTGTCAGAGTCCTGGGAACAGTTCACTGAGGGAGACATCAGGGAGCACAGTTAGCATGCTGCTATCTCTCTGTCAGATCTCAGCCGTCACCAGGAAGTGATGAGGGGTGGTGTGTGTGTGTGTGTGTGTGTGTGTGTGTGTGTGTGTGCAGAATCTCTCCTCTCTCATCCTCTCTGGACTCTCTCTGTCCTCTCACATCTCGGCAGGCTCGTCAGTCCCCTCCTGCTCCCTGGCTAAATGATGCACTGCGTGCTAATAGAACCGTCCTTAGGGCAGCAGAGCGGAAACGGTGGAAATCCAAACACCGTGACGACCTCCTAACCTATCAGGCTCTCCTCTCCTCTTTCTCTGCTTCGATCTCTCAGGCAAAAAGCACTTTCTTTCAAGATAAGATCCAATCTTCCTATTCCAATCCGTAAAAAACTATTTTCCATCTTCTCCACCCTCTTGGACCCTCCAAAAGCTCCTCCCCCCTCCTCCCTTCTGTCAAGCGACTTTGTTACCCACTTTGAAAAAAAGGTTAATGATATTCGCTCTTCTTTTTCTGACTCACCTCTACTCACCGCTGGGTCACCAGACCCTCCTTCCACCCACACACTGACCTCCTTCTCCCCTCTCTCTCCAAGTGAGGTTCTTACCCTCATTACCTCTGCCCGCCCTACCACCTGTCCTCTGGACCCTATCCCTTCAAACCTCCTTCAGACTATCGCTCCTGATATTCTACCGTTTCTCACCCATTTCATCAACACTTCTCTAACTTCTGGTCACTTTCCAAACAGTCTCAAGGAGGCAAGCGTAAACCCTCTCCTAAAGAAACCCACTCTCAACCCGTCTGATGTTATAAACTACAGGCCTGTCTCTCTCCTCCCGTTCCTGTCTAAAACACTTGAACACGCTGTCTTTAAACAACTCTCCTGTTATCTCCATCAGAACAACCTTCTGGATCCGCACCAGTCTGGTTTCAAGGCAGGTCACTCCACAGAAACTGCCCTCCTTGCTGTCACGGAGGAACTGCACACTGCCAAAACTGCATCCCTCTCCTCTGTCATCATCCTGTTGGACCTGTCTGCTGCATTCGACACAGTGAATCATCAGATCCTCCTTCACACTCTCCAAAAACTTGGAGTTTCAGGCTCTGCACTTTCCCTCCTCACCTCATACCTGAAAGACCGTACCTACAGGGTGACTTGGAGAGGGTCTGAGTCCGACCCTTGTCAATTAACTACAGGGGTCCCTCAGGGCTCTGTTCTTGGTCCCCTCCTCTTCTCCCTGTACACAAACTCGCTCGGATCAGTCATTAGCCCGCATGGTTTTTCTTACCACTGCTACGCTGACGACACCCAATTAATTCTGTCCTTTCCCCGCTCAGAGACCCAGGTCGTCGCACGCATCTCTGCTTGTCTAGCTGACATCTCTCAGTGGATGTCTGCTCACCACCTCAAGCTCAACCTTGACAAGACTGAGCTGCTCTTCCTCCCGGGAAAAGATTGTCCCACTCTTGACCTAACAATCAACATCGGCACCTCAGTTGTTTCCCCGACTCAGACTGCAAGGAATCTGGGTGTGACCCTAGATAACAACCTGTCCTTCACTGCAAACATCGCTGCTACAACCCGTTGCTGCAGATACACGCTTTACAACATCAGGAAGATACGTCCCCAGCTGACACAGAAAGCGACTCAGGTTCTGGTCCAGGCTCTCGTCATCTCACGCCTAGACTACTGCAACTCCCTCCTGGCTGGTCTACCTGCATGTGCCATCCGACCTCTGCAGCTCATCCAGAATGCAGCAGCTCGTCTGGTCTTCAACCTTCCTAAATTCTCCCACACCACTCCGCTCCTCCGCTCCCTTCACTGGCTTCCGGTAACTGCTAGAATCCACTTCAAGACGCTGGTACTTGCTTACCATGCTGCGAATGGATCTGGCCCCTCCTACATCCAGGACATGGTTAAACCGTACACCCCAGCGCGTGCACTACGCTCTGCATCAGCCAAACGACTCGCTGCACCCTCGCTGCGAGGGGGACCCAAGTTCCCATCGGCAAAAACACGTGGGTTTGCTATCCTGGCTCCAAGATGGTGGAATGAGCTCCCCATTGACATCAGGACAGCAGATAGCTTGCACATCTTCCGGCGCAAACTGAAAACTCATCTCTTTCGACTCCACTTCGAGCGATAGAACTATTAACGAAGCACTTTTATACTAATAAAGGACTGGCTTATCTAAAGCCAGTTGAGTAGCACTTGAAATGTTTGGCTCTATGAAACCTGATGTACTTTATGATTCTGTTTTCTTCAAGGTTGTGTCTTCCTGGTCGAATGCACTTATTGTAAGTCGCTTTGGATAAAAGCGTCAGCTAAATGCAATGTAATGTTGAGCTTTTCAGCATGTTTTTTAAATTATTTTTAACTTTGATAAAACCATATTAGGACCACATGTCGACTGTGCAACATTTGAGACATATTTAAACACATGAAGTATTCAGATCTTGTACTAGAGTAAAAGTAGTAGTACTCAGATCTGGTACTTGAGTAAAAGTAGAAGTACTCAGATCTTGTACTTGAGTACAAGTAGAAGTACTCAGATCTTGTACTTGAGTAAAAGTAGAAGTACTCAGATCTTGTTCTTAATCCAGATCTGTAAAGTAACTAAAGGGATTACATGTAGTGGAGTAAAAGTACACAGTAGCATAAAATGGAAATACTCAAGTTAAGTACAAGTAGTACCTCAAAAAGTTACTTAATTACAGTACTTGAGTACTTCCCACCTCTGAGTATATGATCTGTTTGTTTATGGTAATATGCACACGGAGAGTCTGCAGGTTTCATTTGTTTATTTTCTGTAAAATAATGTGAAGTACAGTCTCTTTAAAAATGTCTCTGCTTTAAAACATATTCATATTTACAACACTCAACATTCCCAGGTTATTTATTACAAGGTTCAAATAAACATCTGAAAACAACAACAACAAAAGAGTCAATTTATTATTCCAAAACAAAGCATCAGACGCAGGACGCTCATTTAAAAAAAGACGTGGAAACTAATAATAATATGAGAGAAGCTAAAAGCATACATCGATAGAAAATATGAAAAATATGAAATATGGCCTTTAACTGATCCCTAGTACACACACACACACACACACACACACACACACACACACACACACACACACACACACACACACACACACACACACACACACACACACACACACACACACACACACACACACACACACACACACACACACACACACACACACACACACACACACACACACACACACACACACACACACACACACACACACACACACACACACACACACACACACACACACACACACACACACACACACACACACACACCTCGTCTTAAATATACTGTATTTACTTTTTAACATATTATCTGAGGAATTATATACAGACAGACCGCTTTGGATTAAAAAATAAAACGCCTATAGTCAGAATAACATTAATAATAATTATGCTTTTCTACCTTTAGTTAGATAAAAATATGTTGCTCTGCTCGGACAGGAAGTGCAGGTAGGAGAGGAGGCGGGGCTAAGGGCTGTCAGTCACAGTGACCCCCGGGGTTAAAGGGCAATCCCGCCAAAAGCTTGTTGTTGAATAAAGTTTACAGAAAGTCTGTCCTGTACTTCGTGGAGTCAACTTTCATCATCCATCAATCTGCCGTTTAATCTCATGTACTTTTGGTCTAAAGATGATCCAAAAAAAGTCAAATTTACTTCATAATTATCAAAAACAAGAAGATATTCTCCCCAGAATTAATATATCTTACAAAGAAGATCAGCGCCACTCTGGGTGTTTCTCAAGCTCCAGGAAAGCTGCTTCAGAGCCACTATTTCAAGGACGCTACGTCATCGCCGAAGGACTGTTCCAATGTCCAGGATCCTTGGAATTCTACCGAGGACTGAGTCCTTCGTTGCGGGAAATTTCGAGGCTGCACATGTGTATCCTCCACGGTCTTAAAATCCCCACAATGCTTTGCGCACGGACCAATTTCCCAAATCTGTGGCGGAAAATGTAAGGCGGGGCCTCGCATATGACTCACACCTGCTCGCCTGTTCCATTCTTCGTTCTCCGAATGCCAGGAAGGATTCTTGCCTAGCCTCTGAAGGACCTGACTCGGAAGACATGTCCTACCAAGGAAGCGTCCTCGACATTGAGAAACACCCCCTATCTTTCTAGAAAAAACCATTGGAATATTATATTTAAAACAGAGAGGGGTTATAACTACAGTCGCTCCACTTCTACTGCGTGTAAAAAGCATCACCAAGTAACTCTCTGGCTTTATTTAGACTTCAAAGCGTCTTAACTGAGAAAGCAAGTGGCAGATGAATGAAAACAGTGTTCAGTTTCAGCCTTAGATCCATATTTAGATGTCACACGAGTCATTATCTGTTGGCATCTGTAGATAAACGTTGGGGGGATTGCCCTTAGAGAACCTGAAGAAGAGCGAGAAAGCTTTCAAACAGGATGAAATATGCAGATTTGTACACGTTAATATGTTGTTTCAGTAACAGATGCAGTTAACATTCAGTTTCATCATTTAAATGCATAATGTTTTATATAAAAAAAGTTGGCGACTACAGGCGGGTGCAGGCGAGGCGATAACGACGCTCCGTTAAAAGAAACATGGCGCTGCAGATTTACTTCCAAACATCCGACTCGCAGAACAAGGGTTACCAAAACATGCTTTAAAGGTCACCTATTATATAAATCCTCTTCCTCATGTCTCTTCTTCATCAACATGTGTCCCCTCTTCTTCATGTCTCTTCTACATCAACATGTGTCCCCTCTTCTTCATGTCTCTTCTACATCAACATGTGTCCCCTCTTCTCCATGTCTCTTCTACATCAACATGTGTCCCCTCTTCTCCATGTCTCTTCTACATCAACATCTTAAGATTATGTTTTGTCTTGTGTAACCATTAGCCAATCAGGAACCAAGGTAACCCGCCCCCCCCCCCCTTATCACCTGAATCTCCTCCTAGAGCACCATTGAGTTCTTTGTAACCAAATGTCTCTCAGAGGGGCGTGGGGAGGGGCTCCTTGTTTTCATCTAAAGTAACAGACAGAGAATCAGCACTTTGGAAACAGGGCTGAAACAGAGGGCATTATGGGTAATGCTGCAATGATCTGTTTGGTGTTTCAGCCAATCAGAGACAGGCTCTGGATATATCTGAGACCTGTGATATGTTGATGAAGAAGAGGAGAATAGGGGACCTTTAAGAACAAGCAGGCTCAGGAAAGTGAAGATTTGACGGTGACGTAGAAGACGCCGGCTGACCTGAGAAACACCCGAGCTTCTTTTTGGTGATTCTGGTGGAAAATTCAACGATTCGTTATAAAGATATTTAAATCAATGATTCCCAACTTTTCTTTGGACAAAAATATGATTTGTTGGAAACCAAAGTGTGGCCGGTTTTTCCTGCTTCACAACAAACTCGTGACTCGTTTTTTAAATATATCAATTAAGGATATTTACTTCATATTCCTGTGGAAAGTATATTTATAGTACATTTTCTTATTTTCTTTCTACCTTCAAATGTAGTTTTTAAATACGGCAGTGTCTGTGTTTGTAGTTTTACTTTGTCTTTCTAATGATGTTGAAAACAATTAGAAAATCAATCAATAAGAAACTTGTAATGCGAGCTTCTCCGATTGATTTGTGTTTTTAGAAAAAGGCAAAAATCTTTAGTATATTTCTAAAGAGCAAAAAGTCACAATCTTCTCAGAAATACTTTATAACATCCGAGCAAAAAAAACGAAATTCTAAACCAAATGTCGTTTGATTGTAACATCATTTTACACCAAAATCACCAAAAATGCGGTAAAAAACGTTGAAACATAGAATAGATGTACGTCCGTCCCTACCGTCTGAAGAGGACGAGGTGACCGTCATCACCTGGATTTGAATTACTGATTACATTCAGAAAATATATACATTCGTCCATTTTGACCCTCTTTCTGTGGCTTGTTTAAAGCATATCTGCAAATATTAATACGACGTGTTACTCTTGAGCTCTCAGGTTAAAGCTCGGGCGTCTTCTGCGATCACAGGAGGAGTTTAATGGGGGGGGGGGGGGCATCATGATTAAGTCACTTGAGAAGCAGCAGCATATCGGGGGCTTTACACTGAACACACCTTTAACCTGCTCTCCACCGACCGACCGTACCCTCCTTTGTTCTGAGGACTGTCGGAGCAAGGAAAGCTTTCATTAAAAAAATATACAGACCTCTGAGTCATGGCTGAGTTCCTGTCAAAGTGGCGGATAAAGCGGAGGAAGCTGAACCTGACGGCGCACACGTCCCTGCAACAGTCGGACCGATCATCACGATGCATATTTTCTTTTCTCGATCTTACAAGCACTGCTGGTTTTACAGACTTTGTTTTTCTTTACATAAAGCCGACATGTTTTTTGCATTTTCCATTGACATGCAGATCATACAAGCTAATGCCGTAAACAATAAGAGAAGCGCTGTGTCTCAATCCGGATACTTCCTTCAGAACGCTGTTATTAGCAAGCTAGCTAGTTAGCAACGATTGTTTGAGCTGCCAGATCCTTACAGGCTGCTGAGTTAAACCCAGATAATGATCGGGGCTTTGGACACGAGTATAGTGGTACATTACGCTCTTATTCAGGCATCTTACCAAAAACTAATTCAATAAAACCATTGACTTCCAGATAAGGGGACAGGAAGTGCTAAAATGCTGACTCATGTCTGTATGTGAGGACTTATTCCTTCACCCCGTATTAACCCAAATTAGGGATTGCTTCTTTGTTTGACCACAGTATTGTAGTATGTTTTTGAATAGTGAAGTCATATCGTATGTTTTTTTGTACAGTGCTTTGTTCACCGGAGCATTCGCGGCTTAGCTTCAGCTACGTAGCCAAGATGGCGGTTGTCGTTGAGCGTGACATGTGACCAGCTCTATCCGGTACTCTCAGTGCATTTTGCTGTACTTCGCATTGGGACGCACTAAACAGCTGGTGTAAGACGAACAGAAGAACGCGAATCGAGACACAGCAACAGGTTTTTCTTGACTTCAAGCGTTGCGAGAGCTTTTTTGAGTTAAGTGCCTTTGATGGTCCAGGAGAGAAATGTCCTCGGAGGTTTGACGTCTCTCGTGGGTTTCCTCCTCTTCACTTGAAGCGGTCGGATCTGAAGGAGTCCTCCACGGCGGGGTCGGCCAGCATCAGATCCCCGTCCAGCATGTCCAGAGCCAGAGGGTCCATCCGGAGCGGGTCGTCCAGAGAGAAGGGGTCCATCTCGAAGCCCGGGACGTGAGACAGAGCACTGGTGATCTCTTTAGAGAGGCCAGGGGGGGAGTCTCCTGCAGAAGGAGGGAGGGAGGGAAACACTGAATGTCCTCTTCCAACATGAGAGTAACATGATAACAAAGGTATCAACTGTAGCTGTGAACATGACAGGATGTGTGATTACCTAGAAGAGCATCAGGACTGTTTGAGGCAGATGATAGCTATGTGATTAACATGATGATTCAGCCTCTATGGAGAGAGACATCAAGCATGCTCATTTCTGACGTGGAGCTAATCTGAAGTAAACATTGAATACTGCTTTCTATTCCTCCATCTTGTGACTGTGTAACTCCCTCTCTTGGATATCAGCATGTGAAGGACACTGTTCAGGAACTAGTTGATGCTCTGTATGTGATGACTCCTTCCATTCTGGAGAGGATCACAGATACATGGATCCTGAGGCTGAAGCTCAAGCCGGGGACCAGGGAGAGTTCTCTAACAGTAGAACAAGAAATCAGGAAGACTGATTTAATAACTGACACTGTGTGAGCTCAGCGTTTGTGAAAAATGGTTCTAAACCAGTGCTTCTCAAAGTGTGGTCCGTGAGCGCCCCCTAGTGGTCCGTGAGTATATTGGTAACATTTCACATTTGAAATAAATTAATTAATTTGAGTTTTCCGCACTCTCCCGGGAATATCTCCGCAATGGAGCGAGCTTAAGTTTCATGATATAGCCCAGCGCAACACCTTCATCACATGTTGCCACCTGTTTGTACCATTTTCAGGCGATTTGTAATCTGTTCTAGAGAAACGATGTGTTTTTGGATATTTGTGGAGTTAGGCGGTCTGCGAGTGGTGCTTGGTATGAAAAAGTTTGACAGACACTGTTCTAGACAGTCAGAGATTTAAAACCTTTTTGGCTTTTGAAACCTCAAGTAGCATTGCATGAAAATGATCAGCTGTTTAGTTTGATGTATGTTTGAGTGTGTGAGGACCCCAGGAAGAATAGCCGATGCTAGTGCTAATGGGGATCTGGAGTTGCTCTTTGTTTAACCAGATCCAAATCTCTCATTCACTCATTTGTTGTTTTCAGGTGGAAGATTTAAATTGAAGCTAAAACCATAATTTATTCAGCAAACTGTAAAAATGTAAAGTTGATATTGTTTTTACATGTTGTGAGTTTGATAGAGCAGTGTTTGTCAAACTTTTTCATACCAAGGACCACTTAACCAATAAAAAACACTCGCGGACCACCTGACTCCCCAAATATCCAGAAACAATAGGCCTGCTCACCAACAGTCCATAACAGCCTAACCTTCTCTACATCGCCTCGTTCACACATGAAATCAACAATACACAGATTACATAAGCCTTTAGTTCAAATGCTCTCAGGTTTTACACCTCTTATGAAATGTAGACTACATTTACTACGGAGTTTATGTCCAACAGACTCACAGATCGTTGGCTACTGAGAGATATGCAAAATACACCGCATGTAGTACGACACAAACCTCCGCTGTGGGTTTTCAAAACAAAATACAGTAAAACTATGATCGCAGGCCGAGTCTAACTCTCTGAGGTCTAAGCCCTTTTTCACATGTTAGGCTCGCCTGGGCTCTTTTTGTAAAAATGCTATTAAAACATGAACCTTGGTGACCATCGGGCTGGCCTGCATGGTCTGCCCCAACAACAGCCTCTGATCAGCAACAGACTCCATGCAATGCTTCATTGGATGCATATATTACATAATAATCTCTCTCACTCCTAACTCATCTAAATCTACTTCCAGCACGGATACATGTTCATCAAAGACATCCATTGTTTGTTCTAGGTGCTTCTTGAAATCTAAAATAAAACGCATCGTTTTTCTAGAACAGATTACAAATCGCCTGAAAATGTTACAAACAAGTGGCAACATGTGTGGCGAAGGTGTTGCTCTGGGCTATATCATGCAATCAAAAGTGAAACTTAAGCTCGTTCCATTGCGGAGATATTCCCGCGAGAGTGCGGAAAACTTAAATAAATGTATTTCAAATGTGAAATGTTACCAATATATTCACGGACCACTAGGGGGCGCTCGCGGACCACTTTGAGAAACACTGTGATAGGCCCGCATAATGCACACGGCCTCTATTCTGTATATCTGTATATTAACCAGGGTCAGGAACAACACGGAGCGCTGGACTCGGCGCTGAAACGTGCCCATCAGCTGCCGGCGTTACACCTGTGGATAAACCCACCGGTGAGGATGATGTTGGGCACGTTGTGGTGGCCGTCCCCCCCGCAGTAGTTCTGGTTCTGGGGGTCCTGCAGGTCCAGAGGCCCCTGGCTGTTGCAGGGGAACTGGTTCTTATCGGAGCTCAGAGCGTGGTTCAGAGAGAGACAGTCGCCCTGGCTCTCTGCGGAAAACTGAAGCACAGAAACAGATTCAAGGCAGGAGAAAACACGATCACACCGGAGAGGATAACAGAGAGCACGGATTGCTGCCGTCAGATCAGAGGAACAGGCGTTAATAAAGTCAGACTGAAGCTCCATGCTCACGTTGAAGACAGAGATCAACCCCAGATCTGATGTTAGGCTGTTTTATACATGATTGGGTTAATGATGGCGATGATCCTTTTAGTTTTCACCTCACATTGAGTATTGCATGATGAGCTGTTTTTTAAATGCATGTTTGACTGTGTGTGTGTGTGTGTGTGTGTGTGTGTGTGCGCGTGTGTGTCTGTGTGTATGTGTGCGTGTCTGTGCGTGTGTGTATGTGTGCGTGTCTGTGCGTGTGTGTGTGTGTGTGCGTGTGTGTGTGTCTGTCTGTGCGTGTGTGTGTGTCTGTCTGTGTGTGTGTGTGTGTATGTGTGCGTGTGTGTGTCTGTGCATGTGTGTGCGTGTGTCTGTGTGTATGTGTGCGTGTGTGTGTCTGTGTGTATGTGTGCGTGTGTGTCTGTGCGTGTGTGTGTGTGTGTGTCTGTGCGTGTGTGTGTGTGCGTGTGACTGTGTGTCTGTGCGTGTGTGTCTGTGTGTGTGTGTGTGCGTGTGTCTGTGTGTGTGTGTGTGTGTGTGTGTATGTGTGCGTGTGTGTGTCTGTGCGTGTGTGTGTGCGTGTGTGTGTGTGTCTGTGTGCGTGTGTGTGTGTGTGTCTGTGTGCGTCTGTGTGTGTGTGTGTGTGTGTGTGTGTGCGTGTGACTGTGTGTCTGTGCGTGTGTGTCTGTGTGTGCGTGTGTCTGTGTGTGTGTGTCTGTGTGCGTGTGTGTGTGTGTGTGCGTGTGTGCGTGTGTGTGTGTGTGTGTCTGTGTGCGTCTGTGTGTGTGTGTGTGTGTGCGTGTGTTACCTGCTGGTTGGATTTGCCCGTGAGCTGCAGACTCAGATAGGGGTCGTCCAGCAGAGAGTTGAACAAGGCATCCTGGGAAAGAGGACAAAATAAATGAAATGCCGTATAATGACAGGATCTGTGTCATGTTGACAGGAGCAAAACAAGCAATGCCAGAAAAATAAAAAACGTTCATAAAATCCTATTCACTGCTTCAACTATATTTTGATGAGAATACTTTTCTACTTTCACTTGAGGAACATTTTGAATGCAGGACTTTTACTGAAACAGAGTATTCCTACACTCTGGTACTTCTACTTTTACTCAAGTACAAGATCTGAGTACTTCTACTTTTACTCAAGTACAAGATCTGAGTACTTCTACTTTTACTCAACTACAAGATCTGAGTACTTCTACCTTTACTTAAGTACAAGACCAGAGTACTTCTACCCCTCTGCTCTCTGAGTACTTCTCCCTTGACTTTAGTTCAAATATCTGAGTACTTCCCCCCCTCTGAGTATCCTTGGTTGCGCTTCCTCACGTTGTAGAGGTCGGTGGCGAGGCTGTGGCTGATCTGCTGGAGGTGGGGGGGGCCGCCGGCTCTCTGCTGCTCCACTTCCTGTTTGACGTGACGCTGAGAGACCTGAAGACACGGGTCCATCGGCCGCTCGTTCTTTATCAGCTGAGCGTTCCCCGAGTTCATCTGCTGCCCCATCGCCCTCTGCTGCTGCTGCTGGAAACACAAGATGAACAGTGAACACTCAGGAACATCGCTCCGATGTCGACAGAATATGTGTTTACACTCGACATGAGACCTGAACCCTCTGAGGTCTCAGCCCTGTTTTCACATGTTGGGCTCGCCTGTTTTCTTGTTGTTGGAAAATGCTTTAAAAACATGAACCCTGTGCTGCACATTCAAGTTATATACAAGCTCCTTTTCACAAGAAGCTAAGCTATCAGCATATGTGGGCTACAGGGGTGTCTCATTGATGCACAGATAGTCATGAGACCATAAGAACAAACACGAACATTTTATCACTCAGAAATGTATTCAAATCCCACAGTGGAAAGTATTCTACGTCTCTTGACATCAGAAAATAGTCATTTCAATAAATGTTCATAAAAGACATTCATTGTTTGTTTCTTGAAATAAATAACAAAAACATTGATTTTCTAGAATAGATTACAAATTGCCTGAAAATGGTACAAACAAGCGGCACCATGTGTGATGAAGGTGAAACCTAAGTTCTCAAGATCTCATTTATCTAAATATCCCGTCTTATTTCAAGAAATCTTACCGAGCTAATGTTCACTTGTTCTGTTGGCCTATTTCTTTACTTATTACAAGAGAAAACACCTTATCTATGACTGATTGACCTGAATGTCTTATGTGTATTATCTCGATGCCCAAGACAAATGTCTCCTAAGGGAGACAATACAGCTTTATCTTATCTTGTTTTTATTATTCTTTCACTTGATTTGGTCCACTGTCGTTCCTTGTTGCTCACAGCAGAAACTGCACCTTCACACTGAGACTCTTTAAAAAGCACCGTCCTCTTTTTCTCTCCGTTATCTGTTCAAAGTAGGCCTGCAATGTGTGCCTCGTGCTGCTAGGGGGCCTTAACTGCACTGCCCGTCTGGAGGGCCCGAGCCGCTGCTGAGCGACTGCATAGAGCGACTGCATAGAGCCTGTCAGGAGGACTTTTCTCAATGCCAGGGCAACGTCTACTCGTCTACAGTACGAAAACAGGTAGGAACTATTTTCTGACTGGTGCCAATGGCGAAACAAGGACCCAGTGCATCGCTCGGTGCCTACTGTCCTTGAGTTCCTGCAGTCCCTCCTGGACGACAGCCGGTGTCCCGCTACCGTCAGGGTGTATGTGGCTGCTTTCACATTGACAACAACACAGTGGGGAGCCACAGGCTGGTATCCCTCTTCTTAATAAGGGGAGCTCTGAGGCTGCGCCCCCCAAACGTCCCAAGGGCTCCTGCATGGGACCTGCCCTTGGTGCTGGACGCCATATGCTCGCCTCCCTTTGAACCCTTGTCACAGGCAGAACTGAGGTGGCTCTCAGCCAAGACTGCTTTCCTTCTTGCCATCACTTCAGCAAAGCGTGTAAGCGAGCTTCACCTCGTGTCTGAGGTGGAACTCAGATGGCTTAGGTGTCACTTTATGGCCGAATACAGCGTTCCTCCCTAAAGCCCCTGTCACACTGTCCCGAAGTTGACACCCGATGGACACACGAATATGGAATTGTGAATTTCGCATGAAGATGGCCCCGAACCACACACGAAGGCAACATTTACATTACATTTAAGACATTCTGCAACGAAAGTACCAAAAACAATTATGTTACAGTACTATGATACTGTACTGATATCTTCAGACTTTGTTCTTTACTTTATCCGTCTTTATATGTAGAAAATATTACGTTTTCTCCGTAATGTTGTTTCCATAACAACAACAACTTCCTGTCAACTCTCCTTCAAAATAATATATTATATCCTTTTTAGTTTCACAGAACACAAATTGGGTTATTTACATAATATATTTACATGATTTTGTTGTGCAATAAAACAACCCGATGGACACACGATAAAGGAAATGTTCAAATTCGGCTGTGATCGTAGCAACATCGGGCCATTCGTGAGGGCATCTAAGCCATCGTATGACCGCCGGTGGAGTTTCTCAGGCTCCGGCAGCAACTTCGTGAGTGGTGGCAAAATCTTTGGCATGCCAAAAAATTGCCGAAGGACCTTGCAAAGGTTCATTTTCATGTTGAATTTGTGTGTCAATTTTGCCCTTCGTAAGGCCATCGTGAGGGCATCTTGTTATCATCGGTGCCATCGGGCATTCGCCCCGATCAGAGTGAGGGTGAATGCACCGATGATAACACGAAGATGACACGATTTGACAAGATGCCCTCACGAGTGCCTTACGAAGTTGCCGCTCACTAAGTTGCTGCTGGAGCCTGAGAAACTCCACCGGCGGTCATACGATGGCTTAAGATGCCCTCACGAATGGCCCGATGTTGCTACGATCAGAGCCGAATTTGAACATTTCCTTTATCGTGTGTCCATCGGGTGTCAATTTCGGGACAGTGTGACAGGGGCTTAAGGGGCTGGCACGCTCTCATCTCAATCGGCCTATCCAGCTGGCAGGGTTTGAACCCCCATCAGGAGAGGTCAAGACTCTTATGCCTGGTGCGGGCCCTTAGAGCTTATGTCCAGACTACCGCAGGCATACGGCAGTCTGAACAGCTCTTTCTCTGTTACGGTGGTCCTATCAATCAATCAATCAATGTTTATTTATACAGCCCAATATCACAAATGTTACATTTGTCTCAGTGGTCTTCACAGTGTGTGCAGAATATCAGTATGACAATACGACACCCTCTGTCCTTAGACCCTCTGTCCTTAGACCCTCACATCGTACAAGGAAAAACTTCTGGAGAAAACCCACAGTTTAAAGGGAACATGGGAGAAACCTCAGGGAGAGCAACAGAGGAGGGATCCCTCTCCCAGGACGGACAGACGTGCAATAGATGCCGTGTGTAAATTGAAAAGATAATACATTTGCAACATAGGTAGTCCAAATGTTTGGAAATGCATGTGTGTATAATAGGAAGATGAATCCACGAGGATATCCATCCAGGACCTATGATCCAGGACCACAGCCACGACTCAAGATCCAGGGCTCGCGATCCAGGACACAGGACCGCAGGATCATCCATGACTCCGGATCCCGGCGTATATAGACACCAAAAATAAAGGGCCGTGCTCTCTCAAAGCAGCGCTTGTCCCACTGGATCGTGGACGTCATTGCCCAGGCATACAAGGCGAATGACCGTCCCTTACCACCCTGAAAAAAAGTGCCACTCTACCAGGAGTGTCTCCACATTCGCCAGATACTACAGAGTGATGGTTGCCGCCCCTCACCCGTTGGGTGTGGTCCTCCTGCAGAGTCCACCTAGTCCATCCCTATAGGGTGGGTACTCAGGTTTCCTCATGACTCTGTTGATATAAGTCATCCAGTGCTAAGTACTGCCTCTGGCGGTCAGAAAGGATGAAATAGAACGAAAGTTACATATGTAACTACGGTTCTCTGAATCCTGGATGACCGCCAGAGTTCTTAATCACTCATGTTCCTGCGTCAAGATTATATCGGACTGAACTCATTGACAACACCGGAACTTATGCCTTCCGGGGTCATGCGAGGTCACACGTGACTGACATAAATACTTGACTTGAGTCTGGCGGTCATCCAGGATTCATAGAACGGTAGTTACATACGTAACTTTCGTTTTAAAGAGTAACTGACCTCCCTTTATATTAATAGAACAATAATGTCATTGTTAGCTAATGAATGTTTCCATGCTGAACAACGGCAACATGACAACGTTTCCATTGGTCCCTCTTCTTTAGAGAAGACTAGGAAATGATGAATACACGGATCGTGTTCAAATCAATAGGCACGCAATGACTCTAAAGAATAATGATCACGCATCAAACACACATTCAGACTAAAGGAACCAGCTGTTTGGAAAATGAGAGAAGTAGAAAGTACAGGTATTTGTGTTCAACATGTGAGAAGTAGAAAGTACAGGTATTTGAGTTCAACATGTAAGAAGTAGAAAGTACAGGTATTTGTGTTCAACATGTAAGAAGTAGAAAGTACAGGTATTTGTGTTCAACCTGTAATAAGTAGAAAGTACAGGTATTTGGGTTCAACATGTAAGAAGTAGAAAGTACAGGTATTTGTGTTCAACATGTAAGAAGTAGAAAGTACAGGTATTTGTGTTCAACATGTAAGAAGTAGAAAGTACAGGTATTTGAGTTCAACATGTAAGAAGTAGAAAGTACAGGTATTTGAGTTCAACATGTAAGAAGTAGAAAGTACAGGTATTTGAGTTCAACATGTAAGAAGTAGAAAGTACAGGTATTTGTGTTCAACATGTAAGAAGTAGAAAGTACAGGTATTTGTGTTCAACATGTAAGAAGTAGAAAGTACAGGTATTTGTGTTCAACATGTAAGAAGTAGAAAGTACAGGTATTTTTGTAGTGGAGTAAAGTACTGATACCAGAAAAATGTACTTAAGTACAGTAACAAAGTATTTGTACTCCACTACTTCCCACCTTTGTACCATGCTGTGTAGCCGTAAGAACAATCTACTTTAGATCTGAGTACTTCTCCCACCTCTGCTGAGCTGAAGTGCTGCAGCTGCTGGTTGTGAGAGTTGCGGAGATTCTGAAGGTGGAGCTGATGCTGCTGCTGGTGCTGCTGGGAGCCCTGCTGGTGCTGCTGGTGCTGCTGAGAGCCCTGCTGCTGCTGCTGCTGCTGGTGCTGCTGGGAGCCCTGCTGGTGCTGCTGGTGCTGCTGGGAGCCCTGAGGGTGGGACTGGTGCTGCTGGGAGCCCTGCTGGTGCTGCTGGGACTGGCTGAGCGGGTATGGAGGGAGCCGCTGGTCCAGAGGAAGTCTGCTGGTGTCCAGAGGGACGCCCTGTGGATGGGGTGGGGGTTGGACATGTTATTATTCACCATAATAAGACTGCTAAACACCTGAGTGGAGTGCACCAGCTAGGCCTAAAAAAGTAGGTCTTAACTCTAACGTCGGGCTTAGCTTAGCGGGAGTGCACCAAGCCTGACTAGTCACGGTCGTAGCTGCGCCTAGTCTTAAGATGCGTGTCCACGTCAAGACACGCCAAACAGTAATTGTTGCCAAGCAACACACGTCTAGACTCTACATAACTTAACACTGGAACTTCTCCATTCAAAGCAAGCAAGGTTGGGGAGAGCGCATCGTTTCTGTCTGATCCGTGCTGCAGTTGAGGGGAGATCTCCTCGATTCCAACAAAAAGGGCTGCCGAAACGAAACCTCTCTATCAGCTCACTGTCCGAATAGATGTCCAGTGGGTTTGTTCCATCACGGACGACTCTCTCGTCTTAATACCCTTTCGTTGATAAACCTGTAAACAAGACGCACTGCCATCGTTACTTTCCTTCTTTCCTGTTTTACGTTACTATGGATACTAGTCTGTCTTCCCGATTTACGACTGCTCCATACTAGGCTTAAAAGTTACACCCGGGCGCAACGCATACAGGGCTTAAGTCTAAGTGGTGCACTAGTCATAACTTTAGTTTGGTCTTAACCTTCTCGTCGGACGTAGAGTTACGCCCAGTCTTACGCTCAGCTGGTGCACTCCACTCCTGAGCTGTTGAAGTGAAAAAACTAAGAAAAACTATTTATCTAATATATCATATCTAATATATCATATTCCAATTACTTGTGTATAGACTATTCTGCACTTTTTCTATTATATAATTCTATTTTATTTGTATTTACTTGCACTATTTTATCTGTGTGATTGTGTTGCTCTGCTGGAGGAGCCTGTGACCTCAGATTGTCCTCGTCATATCTTCACTGTAGCTCTGACACACGACCATAAAAGCCTTGAATCTTAAAAAAGTGCCCCGATAAACATTCATCCGTTTGTCATCTTGCAATCTACTAATTTATATAAATAGTTATCACCGCAATAAACCGTATTTAATTGTGTCTTAATTTACATTATTTAATTTCATATTCTGTTGTTGTACGTATCATATATTCTATTTACATGAATATAGACTTCTTGCACTACTTTTTATTTTTGTATTTTATGATATACGTTGCATTGCTGGAGGAGCTCAGGTCAGGAGAGTTTCATTGCCATTTCTACTCTGTAGCTTATGAGCATGTGATAATAACAGCTTTGAATCTTTGAATCTAATAAGTTAGTCATCTAGTTCAGGGGTTCTCAAACCTTTTGTTTATGCGGACCATTATTTATTATCAAGGATTTTCGCGGACCACCTCATATGCAAACCGTAAAAATAAGTACATATATAAACAGATTCCAAGATTGACGGCGAAGGTTAGCTGGTTTTAGACTCTCGTTAGCCAGGGTCTCGTTAGCCAGGGTCTCGTTCGCCAGGGTCTCGTTCGCCAGGGTCTCGTTAGCCAGGGTCTCGTTAGCCAGGGTCTCGTTAGCCAGGGTCTCGTTCGCCAGGGTCTCGTTCGCCAGGGTCTCGTCCGCCAGGGTCTCGTCAGCCAGGGTCTCGTCAGCCAGGGTCTCGTCAGCCAGGGTCTCGTCAGCCAGGGTCTCGTCCGCCAGGGTCTCGTCAGCCAGGGTCTCGTCAGCCAGGGTCTCGTCAGCCAGGGTCTCGTCCGCCAGGGTCTCGTCCGCCAGGGTCTCGTCCGCCAGGGTCTCGTCCGCCAGGGTCTCGTCCGCCAGGGTCTCGTCAGCCAGGGTCTCGTCAGCCAGGGTCTCGTCAGCCAGGGTCTCGTTCGCCAGGGTCTCGTTCGCCAGGGTCTCGTTCGCCAGGGTCTCGTTCGCCAGGGTCTCGTTCGCCAGGGTCTCGTTAGCCAGGGTCTCGTTCGCCAGGGTCTCGTTCGCCAGGGTCTCGTTCGCCAGGGTCTCGTTCGCCAGGGTCTCGTTCGCCAGGGTCTCGTTCGCCAGGGTCTCGTTCGCCAGGGTCTCGTTAGCCAGGGTCTCGTTAGCCAGGGTCTCGTTAGCCAGGGTCTCGTTAGCCAGGGTCTCGTTAGCCAGGGTCTCGTTAGCCAGGGTCTCGTTAGCCAGGGTCTCGTTAGCCAGGGTCTCGTTAGCCAGGGTCTCGTTAGCCAGGGTCTCGTTAGCCAGGGTCTCGTAGCAAAGAACGCATACTGGCAAAGGCTCATCTTCAGTGCCTGTGTAGGTAAATCCCAGTTCCAAGTAGTTCCCATTTCTCTTAATCTTCCCTTTCTTTGTTTCTTTCGGCGGAATCTGGCTTGTCCTCCGACTCACTCTCATTATCTTCATTAACGGTAACCTCTCTTCTCTTCAGAGAACCTGATGCTAGCCACTGATCCATGTTTGTGGTGTTGCATGCACACACGTAACCATGGGTAACCAGTAGTGTACTTAAGTGTTGTCCATAATTAACAACAAGAAATATCTGAGTTTTAACACTACGTTTATATGTACTTATTGTTACAGTTTGAGCATATGAGGTGGTCCGCGAAAATCCTTGATAATAAAAAGTGGATTTTATTTTATTGTTTTCACGGACCACCTGCAGTACCCTCGGTTTGAGAACCGCTGGTCAAGTTGCCAGCACACAGAAATGTTGAGAACCCCTAAAGTGTTATGTTAGAAATGTATAGTAGGGTCTCCAGCACGTAGAGACTGCCGGATGCTCGCCTGCATGTGTTGGGACATTTACACAATTAGCATAAGTGGTGTTAATTAGCATTATAGCCAATGTAGACAATAGTTAAAAAATGGCATGGCCGATTTGGTAATTGTGTGTGTGGTGGGTTTGGGGGTTATTGAGGACGCTGAATCCATTTCTGATATTTAATTGGATAAAAAATGTCAGTTTGAACCAGAAAGAGGTCATATTTATACTCTCTGTAGGCTAAGCCCTAATATCACTCCCAAATTGTCCGAGCCATTTCGTCCACAGTTGAACTTTGCTCCGCTTCCTGCTGGAGCTCCGTCCGTCTCTACAGCCATCATGAAGTCAAATTGCTGTTTTCTATGAAGAGATCGTAGAAAACGTGTTTAAAATAATGATAAATAAATCAAATGCTCAGTAAAGTGAACACTTGATATCTGCAGATGTCCTCCACAGTGTAGCGTCCTGCTGGTGCTCCTCTCTGTTCATCAGAGATCGTAGATAACGTGTTTAAGATTAAACATGATGATTAAATTAATAAAATGCTCGGTAAAGAAGTTAAAAAGATCACACAGATATCTGCAGATGCACACAGTGCCGCTTCCTGTGTCGTTCAGAATCAGGTTGGGTTGACACATACAGTCTGACTTGGTGTCGTGGTGCATACATAGAATAAAACAAAGATTAAAAACACAGATAGAGAACTACAACTCAAGAAGGAAGTGTTTTCAGAGAAATGGTCACCTGTTGTACTGAAAGGCTCTTTGGACTACATACTCTTTATATTTCTTATGCTTTGTTGATAATTACTATTGTGTATTGTACTTTTTGATTATATGATGTACTATATTGTATATGTACCATGTTGTGTGAGACTCACTGCGAAGGAACTTGTTCTAATACATGTAAAATACCCAGATGGAAACCTATTTGAAGAAAAGTCCAATAACATCAATCTGTAGTTACCTGTGTGATGGAGGACAGCGTGGGGGAGATGGTGGGGGAGAACTGCTTGGAGTGATGCCTCCGGGAGTCCCCCCCCAGGGGCAGGATGAGGGGGGAGAGCTGCACCCGTCTCCGTGGCGATGTGCTTAGCGACGGCGAGAAAGAGGAGGAGCCTCCGCCGCCGTATCCGGGGTTACCGCTGGACACCGACTGCAGGGAGGAGCTACTGAGGGAGGAGTGCAGCGATTGGCTGCTGAGGGAGGACTGCAGCGAGGGGGAGGAGCTTAACGAGGACTGCAGCGAGGGGTTGCTGAGCGACGAGTGCAGGGAGGCGGAGCTCAGAGAGTTGGAGAAGGAGTGGTTGCTGAGCGACGACTGGATGTTGGGGTTGCTTAGCGATGACTGCAGGGAGGGGTTGCTAAGCGTCGTCTGCAGAGACGCCATCAGACCTGAGGGGGACGAGAACACACCTGTTTTACACACACACATAACACACACACACACCTTACACACACACACACACACCTTACACACACACACACACACACACACACACACACACACACACACACCACACCACACACACACACACACACACCACACACACACACACACACACACACACACACACACACACACACACACACACACACACACCATCCCTTTTTATATTAAGCTTTCCGACATGTTGTGTTTATGCAAATGAGGCTTCATGTGATAATCTGCAGACACAAACACAGAGTTGTGTCAACAAAGATCCTCATTACTGCCAATTATTTATCGGAGCCTGCGTGTGACTTGAAGAAGCAGCAGTCAGTGAGACTCTGGCATCGTGGGCTGCAGCAGCTTCCTGCCTCGCTGCAGACCATAAAACAAGGCCACATTTTCCGACTGCACTTCCGCCCTGAAAATAAAAAAGCACCCTCCTCTCTTTTCTCTCTCTGAAGGCTAAATTTAGCGCCTGGCCTCGCCGTACATCCCCCCTTCATCTCATCCCCTCGCCCACACACTTCCTGTGCTAACCTGCTCTTAGCCGACACTTTGATCCACACACACTGAACCAGGTTAGTGAGAGGCTGGGAGGAGTACCTCTTACTACAGTGACTCAGATCTTGTACTTGAGTAAAAGTAATACAAAATAGTTCATCTAAATAGTTTGTTTCTCCCTTAAAACTGTTATAACTTAATAACAGTTCATTTAAAAGCTTAAAAACGGTTTCTCTGGTGGGTAGAGGTCGATACAGCTGACGACGCTAGGATAGAATATAGAATAGATAGAAATGGAGGATGAAACCCTCTTTAATGGTCACACATGCAGAGCACACAGCACACACAGTGACACGTGGTCTCTGCTTTTAACCCATCCTAGCACTAGGAGTCTAGTGCTAGGAGTCTAGTGCTAGGAGTCTAGCGCTAGGAGTCTAGTGCTAGGAGTCTAGCGCTAGGAGTCTAGTGCTAGGAGTCTAGCGCTAGGAGTCTAGTGCTAGCAGTATTGCTCTGCAAATAAATAATAACTACACTTCAACCGGAAGCGCCACAGAGCCGGTGAAGCATTAGATGAATATCAGTAGATATTTAAAGACCTGGTTTAAGAGAGTTTAAGCTCAGACAGAGTTACTGAGCAGCCCCCACAGATCCCGTGAGATCTTGAACCCTCACGTGATTCCAGACAGACAGGTGGAGTTGTACCTGGCGTGTGGTGGTGGAAGTTGGCGTTTCCGCCCTGAGCGTTGGCGGCGTTGATGCCCAGCTGCGTGAGGGTGGAGGCCAGGTTCCCCGTGCTGCTGCCCCCGCTCAGAGAGGTGCATCCTGGGTAGCAGGGCTCGTCCTGGTCCAGCGGCGTGGGCAGCGGCGACGGGAAGTGGAGGCTGGAGAGATCGGGCAGCGAGCCGCCGGTGTTCAGAGACGCCGGGACGCCGTGCCCTGGGGGGGGGGGCGGCTGCTCCGGAGACGAGAAGATGCTGAGGAGACAGGGTTCAGTAACTAAGTACATTTACTCAAGTCCTGCACTTAATTAGGTATATGGTGTACTTCAATGTGTGTGTGTGTGTGTGTGTGTGTGTGTGTGTGTGTGTGTGTGTGTGTGTGTGTGTGTGTGGTTATGTTAGACTTACTTGATGCCAGGGACTTCACAGGATTTTGGCCGGGACGACAACAGTGGCAACTGGAGAATAACACAGTTATAATTACGTTTTTAAGTTTTATTTAGTGGATTTACACATTAATAAATAAGTCAACAAGAATGAAGAGAAACTCCGACTGGAGGTATTCTAGCCTTTGCAGACCATTTACATGCACTAAACTTGCACTTTTTAAAATACATATTTACTTACCTTCTTGGTGTCCCAGGGCTTGAGCAGCTTCCCCTCATCCAGCATGTTCTCTTCGATGGGGGGCACCGGGTACGGAAACACTGAGATCCATTTGAAAAGGAAACGATGATGTTACATGACAGCAGTGTGTGTGTGTGTGTGTGTGTGTGTGTGTGTGTGTGTGTGTGTGTGTGTGTGTGTGTGTGTGTGTGTGTGTGTGTGAGCGTGTGTGTGTGTGTGTGTGTGTGACTCACTTCGTCTGCCCTCTCCATCGCTCTGCCCTGCAGGATCACACACACACACACACAACAGTTAATAGTGAGCTGGAAATATCCTCCTCAGTTTATATTCAGAACGTCCAAAACCTGTCCACACGACTTTATCCTATTTATATTTCTTATATAGGTTAACAGTTTAACAAAGAACCGGTCACCACATCCAAAACACAGAAGAAAGGAACAACAAACATCACACCACTTTCACTTTCTGTCACTGTGGTTTCAAGAGGAGACGTGTGAAAGCTGCAGGAACCAGTCCTGAAACATGACTCAGCATTTCAGCACTTCCTGTCCCCTGTCTGGAGGTCAACGGTTTCTGAATGTTTTTATGTTCACATGTTCCTGAAATAAGGTCTGTGGTTAAGACGAGCTGAAGAGATTTTTATTCTACCGCGTAAAGTATGTCAGTAAATACCTCACTGCTGGATTTACCAACGACGGTTGCTAACAAGTGTCTAAATGAGACGATTTAATGTCATCACGCCCAACATTAGCCGCCTTTAGCTTAGCGGTGGTGACGTGAAGTCATGTGACCGTGCTGTAGTTCCTTTATAGCCCAACATTAGCCACCTTTAGCTTAGCGGTGGTGACTTGAAGTCATGTGACCGTGCTGTAGTTCCTTTATAGCCCAACATTAGCCTCCTTTAGCTTAGCTGTGGTGACGTGAAGTCATGTGACCGTGCTGTAGTTCCTTTATAGCCCAACATTAGCCACCTTTAGCTTAGCGGACGGTGACGTGAAGTCATGTGACCGTGCTGTAGTTCCTTTATAGCCCAACGTTAGCCACCTTTAGCTTAGCGGTGCTGACGTGAAGTCATGTGACCGTGCTGTAGTTCCTTTATAGCCCAACATTAGCCACCTTTAGCTTAGCGGTGGTGACTTGAAGTCATGTGACCGTGCTGTAGTTCCTTTATAGCCCAACATTAGCCTCCTTTAGCTTAGCGGACGGTGACGTGAAGTCATGTGACCGTGCTGTAGTTCCTTTATAGCCCAACATTAGCCTCCTTTAGCTTAGCGGACGGTGACGTGAAGTCATGTGACCGTGCTGTAGTTCCTTTATAGCCCAACATTAGCCTCCTTTAGCTTAGCGGTGGTGACGTGAAGTCATGTGACTGTGCTGTAGTTCCTTTATAGCCTAACATTAGCCACCTTTAGCTTAGCGGTGGTGACTTTAAGTCATGTGACCGTGCTGTAGTTCCTTTATAGCCTAACATTAGCCACCTTTAGCTTAGCGGTGGTGACTTTAAGTCATGTGACCATGCTGTAGTTCCTTTATAGCCCAACATTAGCCTCCTTTAGCTTAGCGGTGGTGACGTGAAGTCATGTGACCGTGCTGTAGTTCCTTTATAGCCCAACATTAGCCTCCTTTAGCTTAGCGGTGGTGACGTGAAGTCATGTGACGGTGCTGTAGTTCCTTTAAAGCCCAACATTAGCCGCCTTTAGCTTAGTGGTGGTGACGTGAAGTCATGTGACCGTGCTGTAGTTCCTTTAAAGCCTAATGTTAGATAATTAAAAAGTCAAAAGTGGTGTTAATATGGAGATCATCCTGCTTCCCTGAGTTTTTCTGTCTCTAGATGTGATGTATATGTGTGTGTGGCCTCACCTGAGCGTCTGCTGCTCTGGAGGGGCCCCCCTGTGGAGAAGGGGTCTCCTTGGGGGGGGTTCATCACGCTGGTGTGGAGCGCCGAGTCAGAGTTAGTCCTGAGGGCCGAGAGATCCAATAAAAACGTAAACACTTCAATCAGACAATCTCTCTATAACACCAGCGCTGTTTTAATCTCCATGGTGATAGATGACAGTAAAGCTGTGATATCGGAGCGATGCCATGCTGGCTTCCCCTGAGAGGAGGAACACCTGACAGCTCCCGTTATAAACCACACTCAGTCACAGCGACACTTGCAATAAAGGACACGCCATACAATAAAACAAACACACATAACCGAGTGAAATCACAGCAGAGCTTACAAAGCACACGGACTTTAGGTATTTGTACTTTACTTGAGTATTTTCATTATACTTACCTAAGTATACACACAAGCATGTTATCTTCATGATATTGATAACAGCGGTATTCTCACAGATGTGTTTAGAAAACAGAAAAAAGAGAGGTAGATCTTGAGATTGGTCAAAGTCAAAAGGAAGGATTTATTTTGTGTGAATCTTCAAAAAAGATCTCTGAGTCCGGAAGAAACAAAACATTTCAAATAGAAGCTCCACGGGATTCTCATTTTCCCCAACATGCTTTCATTATTTCATCCTCCACTTCCACTCTGATGGTGGAGGGAGGAAGAGGAGGAAGAGGAAGAGGAGGAACAGGAAGAGGGGGATTCACCTGTTGAGTGCAGTGACGGGGAGACGAAACAACTGGCTTTTATCCCCGGGGAAGTTTCCAGACCAATTCCTTTTTTTATGATCGACAAGAACAAAAAGTTACCACCGGGAAAACATCGGAGAGAGGAGGAAAGAAGAAGCAGCAGGAAGAGGAAGAGGAGGAGGAGGAGGAAGAGGAGGAAGAGGGCTCGGAGAAGCAAGCGGAGGAGGAGGAGGAAGGGGGGGGGTCTCGTGAACTGTTAGCGCTGGTGTTGTGTCAAATGATGCACCCCCACCGTGAAATGCACCCCGTGTCACGGGAATGCGCATTTCTAAATGAAACGTTTACACCTTAAAACGATGCTTAAAACGAAAAGTAAACGTCCAGGTTTTTTTTTTGTTGGTTTTTTTTGTTTTTTTAAAATGGTAATTTCCAGACTGCGAGTCGTTTAGTGGCAGCTGGGCCCTCGGCTCACGTCGTCCACTCGGGCCACCTGTGCGTCAACAAATAATGTCCCCCTGACCAACCAACACCCCAACCATCAAAATACGGGCCGTTTCTCAATCTCGAGGATACTGGCTTCCAAGCCAATATTTCAAGGATGCCACGTCATCGAGTGCCGCCGAAGTACTGTTCCAATCTCCAGCATACTTGGAATTCCACCGAGGCCGCGTCCTTGGTTTGGGGGAAATTTCGAGGCTGCACATGGGTAGACTTCGCGTCCTTAAAATCCCCACAATGCTTTGCGCACGGACCAATTTCAAAAACCCTTGCGGAGAATGGCTGAACCGACGCAGCACACATTGAAATGTAAGTATGTAGTGGCGTAGAACATGTGTTGGTAAATATGTTACATTGTACATTTGTTTTTATCACCAA
>NW_022991093.1:0-30283 GCF_902827175.1 Gymnodraco acuticeps
TCCTCTTTAATCAGGGTTTTGTTTACTTGAACTTTCTTGTCAGTATTAATCCCAAATGTAGGTTTATTGTCTAGTAAACATCCAAAGGGGGATTTACTTTTCAATATTCTGTCCATTAATCACTGTACCGTTAAGAGAGAGGTAAGAACTTCTAAAAAAATGTCCTTACTCTTTGACACATTCAACAAATGATTAATTAAATGTCTCCATTTCCAAAAACAGGACGATGGAAAATGTCCTCTCTGTTTCATTTCATTCTCTTGAATACTTTTCACAGCAACACCTCAGCATGGGGTAAACAAAGCGTCTCGAGTTAAATACCCACGATGCTTCACTCATCACTACCCACAATGCTTCACTTCCACTCACCAGCAGGGCTCCGCGCAGGTTGATGCCGGTCTCTATGGTAACGTAGTATGACGCCTGCAGGAAGGTCCTCTGCAGGATCAACGCCAGGAAGAGAAGAACAGCGAGAACTGAGGGGTTCTGAAGCAGCTCGGTGGACGGTATGAAGTACACGTCCATTTTAGTGTTCTGTAACCACACACACACACACACACACACACACACACACACACACACACACACACACACATACACACACACACACACACACACACACACACACACCACACACACACACACACACACACACACACACAGAGATACATTAACAGGTGATATACTGTCTTTTTTTAAACCTGATCTAGAGTGCATTCATTGTTTATACCTCCTTATAGTGTTCATACTGTCTGTATTTATATTATCCTACGACAAACACTGTATTTTACTTGTTTGCACTTCTGGTTAGATGCTTAATGCATTTCTGTGCAATGACAATGGGTGCATCTCACTTCGGTTAAATGGATTCCTTGCGTCCTTCACTTGCGTCGTTTCCCTGCATCTAGTCCCTCCCACCATTGAAGCATGGAGAGACGCAAGGAAACCACGAGAAGCAGGGACATGAGTTTCAAGAGCAATGGGGCGTCGTTTCCTCCGGAGCGTCACGTGAAGCGACGTCCGTTTGTGATGACGCCGCACAGCTGATCGTCTGACAGCAGCCAGATCAGTGCATGCGCTGCATCGTCCAATCAGTGAGCGGTACACAGTAAGGGGGCGGGGCGAGTGTCTGAGGATTTCACCGGAGGATGGTCTGGTGGTTCCTCGGTTATCGCTCCTCCGTTATCGCTCCTCGATCCTCCGGCACAAATAAGGCCACTGGGACGGTACTCAAGACGGAGCAGACAAATCAACTTCCGGTGAGACCGAGCCCGAGGAGCGAGGAAATGAGCAATAACCGAAGAGACGCACCCAATAAAGGTGATTCTAATTTGTAGCTAGTAATTTGCAATTATCGATAAACCACTGAGGGTAAAATAATGAATGGAGCAGGGCATCAGAATCAGAACACTTTATTTATCCCAGGGGAAATTGGGCTTTGTGACATTTGCTAAATTGTTTAATTAAATAAAATAAATGACAAATAAATGTCAAAGGAAAAAGTAATATGTGTATAAACATGAAAAGTCAAAGTAAGTGCACACTTTTGCTTTAACTTAATTATCGTGTTTATATAAATATGTTATTATATCTTTATTTGAAACAGCTGTCAGACAACAAAGTTTTTTTGATAGACATCCAGAATAAAAAAATATCACAAAATATAGAATCATAATTATAAAAACATATAAACTCACATTTGCTACACTAATCATCATCGCATCCAATGCCTAAAGTAAAAGAAGAAGAAAAGAAAGATAATGAAAATTAGGAAAACAACAGAAATTCATCAAAAACATTTGAAATCATTGTAAAATATTTTTGGGCAGCTGGATTTGTTGGATTTGCCAGAAGTACTGTAGACTTCTATACAATCTTTTAGGTCTGGTCGGGGACTTGAACCGGAGACCCTACAGTTCCCAGTCCAAGCCCCTTCTGACTGAGCCACTGCCGGAAGTAAGGACATTTTCTCATAGACTTCTATACAATCTGAGGTAATAACACAAATGAAAATTAGCTAAATGTTCTCATGGACTTACCATCTTAGGTAATAAACAAGAGAAAACTAGGCTCTTTTTCTCATAGACTTATATACATTTGAAGGTAATACATCAAGAGAGAAGTAACATTCGAAAATAGTGAGCAATGGGAGTATTCCTTCCATATATTCCACTCTTAGCATGTGAAGGAATATATACACACACACATACACACACACACACACACACACACATACCATGTATACATCACTTCAGGGGACATTACATTGACTTACATGCATTTCCTGGAGACTTATCCTAACCATAACCATAACCAACATATGCCTAACCCTAACCCTAACCCTAACCAAGTCTTCACCCTAAAATTAATGATTCCCCTCATGGGGACCTCCATTTTGTCCCCATAAGGGAGGCGAGTCCCCACACGTGACTGTGTAAACAGATTTAGGTCCCCACAAGTATAGTAATGCTAGGACACACACACACACACGCACACAGAGCAGTAGCAGTAAAAGCACATAGTGATGCTCTGCAGGCCTGCGTGTGTCTTAAAGTGTGATGTGAGTGGAGAATGTTCCGTGTCACTCAGCCATGCAGCGCTGCTCTGCTCTTTATCTCCTGCCCATTATACCCACTTTAAAGGAAGGCAGAAGACCGGACAGCCTCTCACATCTCTAACAACATCCAGCCAAATGGACTGAATGAAAACACACTGCCATTACAGGAGCGTCTGCTGTGTGTAACGATGGATTTAAGAGGAGTCGAAGTCTGTGATCGGCTCTGCCAAATGGACCTTCTGCTTTCTCTCTGCCTGCACCCGCTTTGTTAAGCCGCCATCGGGAGATACTATTGTTTTTAGGTTATTGTATTAATAACTACAAGTTAGGGCTGCTCAATTCATCGTATTTTAATCGCAATTACGATTATGGCGTGCAACGATTACGAAAACAGCGTAATCGAAATAAAACGATTATTTTTTTAATATTATTATTACTTTTTTTTTTTTTTTTATTGGTTCTTCAGTTGAGTTATGTTTAAAGTTCAGGGTAATCAACTGTTAAAAACATACTGTTCAAATGTTTTTCTCCATTAAATTGATGTTTTCAAAGTAAATGGATAATCGTTTTTAATAATCGTGATATCAATTATTGACCCAAATAATCGAGATTATGATTTTTGCTGTAATCGAGCAGCCCTACTACAACTTTGATCCCGCTGATGTTGATTTATGAACTCCAAGGGCTGCACAATTTATCGTTTTTTTGTTCATTATGTCAACTAGTGTGCGATAAACACTTGCTTAAAGACTGCGATATTACACTCTGTCGCTTGATGAGGACGTTAAAAACAGTAGAAAAGTTCACATATGCAGCTATAACTAAGCCTGCACATTGATAGTAGTGCAGGCAATTCATTAATTAAGTCCCAGGCGTCTCCAACAATACAATAAAAAACATGAAACAGTGCAAGAGAGAGATAGAGTAAGCTTTAAGGAATGCATTACTTCAACAAAGGTCCACATATTAAAAGCTGTTTGGGGTAGAAGCGTTCATCGACCCAAACAAAGTGTTAGTTCACCCAAAGGTCAACACAAATGCAACTACAAGTGTGTGTGTGTAAAGTCATTTCAGGGCTTTATGACATTACAGACATATCCTTTCACACACTCAGACGTCACACACACTCTGGTGGTGACATGATGACTGTGATCTACGCCTCAGTGACATCAAACTGGCTTCAACATCAGGGTGAAATGTGGACAACCCATGATGTCATCATTTGGAGTTGATTTTGGTTTAACTGTAATTGAGTAAACGCTTTAATCCAACTTTGGTCGCATTGACGGCTCCAGGAACACCAGTCTAGAGACACGTTTAAATATCCAAAGTGATTCCTCAGGAGAGAAAATTAATGACGTTTACATTTCTCGTCTGAGTCTCAGTTTTCGATCACCACAGGCTGTTCAAATGCAACCCTCTTATCGCACTTTGTTCATCAATTTCTAAGGTAGTTTTCAATCAAATCAGTCCTTTTATATCTCACAGCTGTCAGCATATACTGAAGCCATTTGGAGCATTAAGACCCCGTTTACACGAGGACGATACGGGTTGTATCCGCATAGTTTCTCTTACGTATAGCCCTTTCGTTTACACGAGGCCGTAACAAAACGATAGAAACGGACCCCAAGGTGGATAGATCTGCAAACGGAACGGTCTGGGGGGTCAAGCGGCTCCGTGTGTACGCCCTATACGATCATTTCCTGATAACGATTAAATAGCCCCGCCTCCCTCTCCCCACCTTTCCCGCTCAGAGATCAGCTGCTGGGCTGTCCGAAGAGGGGGAGGAAAAGAGAGGCTCCGTTTTTTATTCTTATATTATTATATAGAGTCCTTATCAATTTGTTTTAAAGCTAAATAAATAACAAAGAAGACCTCTGACCGGCACTTTTCTAATTTTGTCCGGAAGATTTAAACTTTAAAGGACATGTTGACCGGCGAAACTCTGCCGCACGGTTCCCTCGTCCCTGCTGGTGGACTGCTGGTGGACTACCGGAGAGATTTACAGCAGGAGCACACGCCGTCCACCGCGGAGAATAAACAGAAGGGCAACCATGGCAACCAAGCTACGGGGTCTTCTTCGCTGCTTTTGGTGTATTTTGTGGCGGCAGCAGCGCCACTTACAGGCCCGGCATATGTACTACAGCGTTTCCAGCGGGTCGGGCGGTTTCGTGTGAACGGAAGACTTTTTGGAAAACGCATACGGTGCGTAAACTAAAACGTTCCCGTGTAAATGGGGTCTAAGCTGTTCTCTCTTCCAACAGCCTTGACTCTATCAATGACCCTGTGTAAACCTTCATAAGACTAATAGACTTTTAATTGAATTTTGAACTTAATGCAGTGCACTTTATCCATGCAACAACTTCCTCCAGCCTTTGATTTATCTTTGATTTCCCTGAGGAACGCCTCAAAGCATTTCCACAGAAGCAAGGATCTGCGTTTTCCCCTCCAGGTACTGGCAAAAGACGGGAATTGAACTTGACTGTGATTGAATTACTGATCACAAACAAATCCAAGACACCACCCTCACACTAAGAGCTGCTCTCAGCAAACCATTGGTTGTTTAATCATAGGGCAGATTAAAAAAACGAAAATCTTCAAGGTAAAATTATGTGTGTTTGATTATTTGATCAAGATTATCGTCTCGAAAGCTTAGAGGGGTTCTAGAGTTTAGTCCTCTTTAATTTATATCCCAATACCACAGATTACACGTACTGTATGTCTCTGTATGTCATTTTTCACATTTGGGTCGCGGACCACCAGTTGAGAAAGGATACAACATTTACAACAAAGACAGTCCTAAAGTATATATGTATTAAGAGAGAAAAATGGATCACGTGGATGCAACAATATTCCAGGTGCCTTTCATCTGTTATATTTAGAAGTTTTAAGGTCAAATGTAGACACACACACACACACACATACAACACACACACACCTCCTCTCCTACCTTGGCCTTGTCCTGCTCTGACAACTTGTCCTTCTTCAGGTACTTGACGATGCCGCAGATGCAGAGCGGCCCGGCGAAGCCCAGCAGGTCGGCCAGGTATCTGAAGGTGGAGCTGAGCAGGATGGGCCGTCCGAACGCTCGGTACATGGAGCGCCAGATGGACGGGGCTTTGTTGGGATCCTCTGCTGTCTGAGGGGGGAGGAGGGATTTAAAGGACCCCTAATATACTGTTCTTCATCAATATATCACAGGTCTCAGATATAAACAGAACCTGTCTCTGATTGGCTGAAACACCAAACAGATCATTGCAGCATTACCCATAATCCCCTCTGTTTCAGCCCTGTTTCCAAAGTGCTGATTCTCTGTCTGTTAATTTAGATGAAAATAAGGAGCCCCTCCCCACGCCCCTCTGAGAGACATTTGGTTACAAAGAACTCAATGGTGCTCTAGGAGGAGATTCAGGTGATAAGGGGGGGGGGGGGTTACCTTGTTGCTGATTGGCTAATGGTTACACAAGACAAAACATCGTTATGACATCATAAAGTGGCCAAAATCTGATCAGCTCATTTTCAGACAGGTTTTTATAGAAATGGATCAAAAAGAGAGAGAATCTTTGTTCCTGAAACTTTCAGAGTCTCTCATTAAACGTGACTAAATCATTCTTCTGATACTGTCACCATGTCAGATTTCGACCTCCTCCACTCACCCTCTGGTCCTCGTAGGCGTCTTTGAGCTTCAGGTAGTTGGTAAGCGCTCTCATGGCGATGGGCAGCTTCCCGATCTTCTTCAACTCGATCGGTCTCTTGTGGGCTCCGATAATCAGAGGATTCATCCACCAATATGTTGCCTAAAAAGTGTCAAGAATTTGTCCTGGTTACTCCGCTGACAGGTGATATTTTGTGATGAATAAATTATATCTTATGGCCTACATTTTTTAATAGAGTGCACCTTTTGTTGCATTTCAGTCGATCCTGATGGTATCTCTAATTGATTCGTTTATTGATATGATTTTTAACATTTTGTAAATTGTATTTATTTGTACCTATAATTTGGTTTGTAATTTTTATTATTTATTTATATATATTTTTGGGATTATTCATCTGTAAAATTAATTAATAGAATAAAATAATTTTTAAAAATACAATTAAAAATAGAAAATGTAAGAAATTCAATTAATTAAAAATGTAAAAATGTAACTTTAACATTGGAACATTACAAAATATATAAATACAAATTATTTTTTATGTTTCTGAGGGAAACAATAAAATACATATAAAAGTGTGTTTGTTTGTACCTTAGACAGCAGGTTGACAAACGGCTGCAGGAAGCGAACGCCTAAATCCTGCAAATCCTCGGGGGGTTTCACCTTCTGGGGGTTGGCAAAGAACACGTACTTCTACGGGGAGAGAAAAGGACAAAATTAATCAACCAAAATTGACAGACAACTTATTAATAAATTGCATAAAAATATCTATATTATATGGATGCCAAAAGCACATGGTGACCAAATCATTAAAAAAAATGCAATTGTTAATTACAACTTGTTTTTTTGTTTAAAAAGTGGCGTCAGATGCCTCCTCACCCTGACTCTGATGACGTTGATCTCCACGGCCATCAGCAGCCCGTACAGCAGCACCAACAGCGCCGTGATGCAGAACCTCAGGTGCTGAGGGCCCACCTCGTGCGATGCAAACTTCCACAGCTTGATGGACTTGGTGATGAACGCCAACACCCAGTAGATGAAGAGGACTGAGCAACAGGAGACAGGAGAGGGATGTGGTGTCGTATTAACGCACGGGTACATAACGGATCTTAAAATGTAACTTAAAATGTATATATATGAGCACAAGAAAATACTTCCTGAATATTCCTTGTGTCATTGTCTCTGATTTCTAAACATCAACGTGTGTTTCCAGGTGAATTTGTGAAAAACTAGTCTGATAAATGTCCTCAAGAGATGTCACTTGAGTCAGGTGTGGAGTAGGAAACATGATTACCAGCTCCAGAGTTGCATTGTGGGTAATGTCAGTGCCAGGTTTTAATAAGGAAATAGATTGGGTGAGAACATTTTGATTTCTTAGATTTGTACCCTTTTTTTGGATCCAACAATGTAATCGTAACACAATATGAAATCTGTCGAGTCCTCCTTTAAAAGCTTGAAATGATATACTGGATTATTAAAAGGGAACACCAAAAAAAGACGAGGTTTTAGCGTGTTACCGAGCAGCAGTTTGGGAAAGTTGGACGTTTTCTTGTCTTAAAATGTACATTAAAATATATATGAGCACTGAAAAGGGTGAACATTTTTTGATTTCTTAAGATTTGTATCCTTTTTTTGGATCCAACAATGTTATGCAAGTGCAATAATGAACGAGTTGAGTCCTCTTTTAAAAGCTGGAAAGGATGTACTAGTTTAATAAAAGGTTAAAGCTAAAACAGACAAGGTTTAATGAGTGTTACCGAGCAGCAGTTTGGGGAAGTTGGACGTCTCGATGTTGTGATAGTAAACGACTGATGTTGTCGCGGCGATGAAACCCATGAAGGCCGGCAAGAAGAGATGAAGGTGGGTGGTGGTCAGCATCATCCTACAGCAAGAGGGGGAAATATAAGAACTATTAACATGTGGATATTAAAAGGTTCATTTGGGCGAAAAGGAAGAAAAAAAGTAGTCAACTTTATTGTCAATCTTTCAGTTTGTGTGTACAGACAGAGAGATCGAAATACCGTTTCCCACAATCCCGAATACAAAAACAAATATATATGCAAATATGTATATTGCTATATATACTAGGGATGGGAATGATTCATCGAATATTCAAAATGATTCAGCGGTTAACCGTTTTTTTGGGGGTCGAATGTTCGAATATAAATTTGCTATCAAATTCCCATCCCTAATATATACACAACTAAAAGACACATTTATACATATACATATTAAAGGGGACCTATCATGAAAAATACACTTCTCTACGTCACCATGTGTCCCCGGTGTGTCGGGGAACTCACGCAGCGTCAGAAAATAAAACCCTCTCTTTTCCTCCGTACCCACATCTCTAAAAACGGGGAACAACGGAGCTGATCCAGATTTGCGTCCGATATGACGTCATATCTGAAATGTGGACCCACGGCCCAATCAGAAACGCTGCTATCAGAAACAATGCACGACTGTTTTGGACGTAATATGGTCGGTGTTTACATTAGCATCGCTAACACTCAGAGCTAACCTGTACTGGAGAGCATGTGTGTGAAGAAGCAGGAAGTAAAAAGGAACTCACCTTGTGGTATAACCGGCAAGAGAGAAAGCCTTTGAGCTCCAGACTGTTTCAGAGAGAACCCTTGATCTAATCATCCTTGCATTTCATCAGCATTTTAGACAGAGGCCGTTTCTCAATGTCGAGTGAACATGCTGCAGAGCCACTATTTCAAGTATACTACGTCATCGAGTGGCTCCGAAGGACTGTTTAAATGCATGTTAAATGCCCAGCATTGGCTCTGCAGCAGGTATACTCAATATTGAGAAACGGCCAGTATCTGCCCGGTTCCGCATGAGCCGGCATAAGCTCCGCCCCCTCTTATTTAAAAAAAATTCAGTTAAAAACAAAAAAAAGCTTTATTTTTTTATTTATACAGGTGTAAATCTCATTGAGACACAGGGTCTCATTCTCAAGAGAGACCTGTTTATACTCAGAATCAGCACTTTGGTGTCTTTGTCTCACTTGTCGGAGACGATACCCTCGGCGAACTCGCAGACGTGGACGAAGAGCAGCGAGAAAGTGAGGATCCACCTCATGTTGTGTCCGGGGAAATGAAGCCATGTGTTGTGATGAATCTGCACTTTGGAGCTCTGACTGCCCCAACCTGCGAAATAACGAGAGAGAGAGAGAGAGAGAGAGAGAGAGAGAGGAGAGAGGAGAGAGAGAGAGAGAGAGAGAGAGAGAGAGAGAGAGAGAGAGAGAGAGAGAGAGAGAGAGAGATTAATGTTAAATATGACGTTTTTTTCATAAAGGTGTAACATGTAGGAAAGGGAAAGAAGACAACGAATAATATGGTGGTACGGGCAAATACTACATTGTGTTTGAAAGTCCAATCATTGGAAAGGTTACTAAGTAAAAGTATGTAAAAATAAACAACAAAGTGCTCAGAGTATTCGAACTACGACATATTTAAATATAATAAAATACTTTTCAATGTATTTTCTCAAAGTTGATTTCTTGCTTTAACTGCACGTAAATATTAGATCATATATTTTACAAGTTTCCATAGGTGTTGTGTAAAGTTACTGAGTGTACAATATATTCCTCTGAGATGTTCCTAATGGAGTAAAAGTATAAAGTGACCTAGTATAAAATACACAAGTAAAATACAAATACCTTCAATTGTGTTATTCAAATAACTTGTAAATATACTTCAAACCCATTGTTTGACAAGTTTGAACCATTAAATACGTGGTTATTTGTGTGAAAACTGACTCAATTGATAATTAAACAGTCGCAGACACAAGTTTTAATGCTTGTATACAACACGAATCAGAATCGGGTTTATTGCCAGGTAGGTTCACACAAACGAGGAATTTGACTTGATGTCATGGTGCAGACATACAATATAAAACAAAGAATTAAATATAAAACAAAAAATCTTTAAGGACACTGTAATAAAATATAGTTAAATAGCAATCAAATAAAGCAGTAATTTACAGCGAAATAGAATGTAATGAATTATAGAATATAAAATATGAAATATGAAATAAGAATATGTGCAGTAAGCAGTATCATTGTGTGCATGAATGTAATGCATATAGAGTCTACGTTGTGTCAGTGGGGGGGCGGGCCTGGTTTAAAAGGCCGGTAGCGGAGGGGAAGAAACTGTTCAGGTGGCGAGAGGTTTTGGTCCTGATGGAGCGCAGCCTCCTGCAAGAGGGGAGGGGGCTGAACAGTTTGTGTCCAGGGAGGAAGGGGTCGGCCACTATCTTCCCTGCCCGCCTCAGGGTCCTGGAGGCGTGCAGGTCGTGGAGGGATGGCAGCGTTCTTCCTAAAGTCCACAACCATCTCCACCATCTTGAGAGCTCCAGGTGGTTGTCGCTGCACCAGGTCACCAGATGGTCCAGCCCCCACCTGTAGGCAGACTCCTCCCCACCAGAGATGAGTCCGATAAGGGTGGTGTCGTCTGAACTTCAGGAGCTTGACAGACTGGTGACTGGAGGTGCAGCTGTTCGTGTACAGGGAGAAGAGCAGAGGGGAAAGAACGCAGCCTTGAGGGGAACCGGTGCTGATGGTCCGGGGGTCAGAGACGTGTTTCCCCAGCCTCACGTGCTGCTTCCTGTCAGACAGGAAGTCTGTGATCCACCTGCAGGTGGAGTCGGGCACGTGCAGCTGGGAGAGCTTGTCCTGCAGCAGAGCCGGGATGATGGTGTTGAAGGCGGAGCTGAAGTCCACAAACAGGATCCTGGCGTAGGTTCCTGCTGTGTCCAGGTGCTGGAGGAGGAAGTGAAGGGCCATGTTGACAGCGTCGTCCACAGACCTGTTGGCTCTGTAGGCGAACTGCAGGGGGTCCAGGAGGGGGTCTGTGATGGATTTGATGTGGGACAGGACGAGGCGCTCAAAGGACTTCATAACCACAGAGGTCAGGGCGACGGGTCTGTAGTCATTTAATCCTGTGATCCTTGTTTTCTTGGGAACCGGGATGCTGGTGGAGGTTTTGAAGCATGCTGGGACGTGGCATGTCTCCAGTGAGGTGTTGAAGATGTCAGTAAACACAGGAGACAGCTGATCAGCACAGAGCTTCAGGGAGGAGGGGGAGACACTGTCAGGGCCAGCCGCTTTTCTGCTATTGGGTTTTCAAAGAAGTCTGTTTACATCCTTTTCATTGATTGAGAGAGAATTTGATGTGTCGGGGGAGGTCAGTGGTGTGGGAGAGTGGACACTGGAGGGGTCGTTCATGGAGAGTGAGGCTTTTGGCTAATTCACTTCATGGCAGTTTAAGTGTCAATTTAACTAATCAAACTGTAGTTTATTGGTAGAGAGAGTTCACAATACAGCAGCGTAGAGCCGCAGAGTATTTATTTATTTGTGAGGTTTGTTTCTGCTCTTAACTAAATGGAGCGCAGAGCTCAGGGGACGGAGACACAAACTGAAACCAGGAAGCTTCAATTAGTGAATCCTGAGGGAAAGCTGAGGGCATCTGGTGAGAGCTATTCCCATAAAACACACACACAGAACACACACACACAAATAAATAACCATGCATTCAGTAAACCTCATCTGTTTCTGTATTAGAGGTTCATTTAGAAGTCATTTCACGACACAGGCTTGCAAATTAAAAAGATAGAGAAAATACATTTACAAAATCATTTAAAGAATTCCCTCCTCCTTCCTTACTTCTTTTTAAATACCTTGAATTACTCTTTTAAAATGTCTTCCCTACTAGGGCTGGATAATATATGTATATTATTAATATTATTGTTATTACTGCTATTTGAAACTAGATTTATTTTAGAGGGTGCATTAAATGAAATTGAAGTAATTTTCTAAATGTAATTATTTGTCCTATTTTTCAAAAATCTTATTGTGTAAGTATGTAATGAAAGCACCAATAGTTTACTCACGCAATATCCAGACATTTGGTCAGATATATTGTTATAAAGCACTATTCCCAACAACCTCCTTCCTCCCTTTACTCCTCTTTTGCTTCCTCTCATCCTTCTTTTCTTCCTCGTTTCCTTTTTCTTCTGAACATACTACGTTTACTAATCATCAACAAAATAAAGCATATGTTTAAGAAGAAAAAGGGCAACTTGAAGAACGTTTTTAGTGAATATTATACAATCAAACCACCAAAATAACTGTTAACTGCTCTCCTTGCTGTCTCTGAGGAACTGCACACTGCTAAAGCAGCCTCCCTCTCCTCTGTCATCATCCTGTTGGACCTGTCTGCTGCATTCGACACGGTGAACCATCAGATCCTCCTTCACACTCTCCAAGAACTTGGAGTTTCAGGCTCTGCACTTTCCCTCCTGACCTCATACCTCAAAGACCGTACCTACAGGGTTACTTGGAGAGGGACCGAGTCCGACCCTCGTCAATTATCTACAGGGGTCCCTCAGGGCTCTGTTCTTGGTCCCCTCCTCTTCTCCTTGTACACAAACTCGCTCGGATCAGTCATTAGCCCGCATGGTTTTTCATACCACTGCTACGCTGATGACACCCAATTAATTCTGTCCTTTCCCCGCTCAGAGACCCAGGTCGTCGCACGCATCTCTGCTTGTCTAGCTGACATCTCTCAGTGGATGTCTGCTCATCACCTCAAGCTCAACCTTGACAAGACTGAGCTGCTTTTCCTTCCTGGAAAAGATTGTCCCACTCTTGACCTAACAATCCATATCGGCCCCTCTGTTGTTTCCCCGACTCAGACTGCAAGGAATCTGGGTGTGACCCTAGATAACAACCTGTCCTTCACTGCAAACATCGCTGCTACAACCCGCTGCTGCAGATACACGCTTTACAACATCAGGAGGATACGTCCCCTCCTGTCCTGGCCCTTCCTACATCCAGGACATGGTTAAACCGTACACCCCAGCACGTGCACTTCGCTCTGCATCAGCCAAACGGCTCGCTGCACCCTCGCTGCGAGGGGGACCCAAGTTCCCATCAGCAAAAACACGTGGGTTTGCTATCCTGGCTCCAAGATGGTGGAATGAGCTCCCCATTGACATCAGGACAGCAGAAAGCTTACACACCTTCCGGCGCAGACTGAAAACTCATCTCTTTCGACTCCACTTCGAGCGATAGAACTATTAACAAAGCACTTATATACTAATAAAGGACTGGCTTATCTAAAGCCAGTTGAGTAGCACTTGAAATGTTTGGCTCTATGAAACCTGATATACTTATATGATTCTGTTTTCTTCAAGGTTGTATCTTCCTGGTCGAATGCACTTATTGTAAGTCGCTTTGGATAAAAGCGTCAGCTAAATGAAATGTAATGTAACCTCATTGCTAATTATTCTAAAATATTTGTCCGTATTTTTGTTTTTATTGTGCTTTGATTTCCTCTTTGTTTAAGCATTTCCTGCAGGAGCCCACACTGATCACTGAACTGTTGTAATCCCAAATTTGCTCTTCAAAGCTGCCTAATGTTCACACTGCCGACAGGAAAGTGACTCAAAACGTGTGTGTGTGTGTGTGTGTGTGTGTGTGTGTGTGTGTGTGTGTGTGTGTGTGTGTGTGTGTGTGTGTGGCCTAGCATTACTATACTTGTGTGGACCTAAATCTGTTTACACAGTCACGTGTGGGGACTCGCCTCCCTTATGGGGACAAAATGGAGGTCTCCATGAGGAGTATCATTAATTTTAGGGTGAAGATTTTGTTAGGGTTAGGCATGTGTTGGTTATGGTTAAGGTTAGGATAAGTCTCCAGGAAATGCATGTAAGTCAATGTAATGTCCCCTGAAGTGATGTATACATGTGATGTATACGTGTGTGTGTGTGTGTGTGTGTGTGTGTGTGTGTGTGTGTGTGTGTGTGTGTGTGTGTGTGTGTGTGTGTGTGTGTGTGTGTGTGTGTGTGTGTGTGTGTGTGTGTGTGTGTGTGTGTGTGTGTGTGTGTGTGTGTGTGTGTGTGTTAGTAGGAAAGTCAATATCACCCACACATCTGCTCTCAGCCAGCTGACAGATTATTGTCACACATCTCAGCAGGAAGCATCAGTTCCTCTCCTCACAGTGTTTTCACTGTCTTTCTGATCACATTCAAGTCAGGAAAACTCACGAGAAACGTCCTGATCAACATCGTTTCTGATCCATTTATGTTGAGCTTTCAATACGAGTAAGTAAGTACTAAGAAGCAAAAGATAAAGATTGGGAAACTCCAGTGGGCTTTTTCCTAATAGTTCAACCTCTGTAAGCATTAAAGCCTAAAAACAGACGGTCCAATAACTTCAATAAAATGGTGCAGAACTATGACAGAGAAGAGGACCTACAACTACGGTAAGATTCAACATGTTGCCCTCTCATCAGCAGGAGAGGACTCTTTAAAGTAGAGACACTAAATACTGATATACACCTGAACATCAGCAGGAGAGGACTCTTTAAAGTATAGACACTACATACTGATATACACCTGAACATCAGCAGGAGAGGACTCTTTAAAGTATAGACACTACATACTGATATACACCTGAACATCAGCAGGAGAGGACTCTTTAAAGTAGAGACACTACATACTGATATACACCTGAACATCAGCAGGAGAGGACTCTTTAAATTAGAGACATTACATACTGATATACACCTGAACATCAGCAGGAGAGGACTCTTTAAAGTAGAGACATTACATACTGATATACACCTGAACATCAGCAGGAGAGGACTCTTTAAAGTAGAGACACTACATACTGATATACACCTGAACATCAGCAGGAGAGGACTCTTTAAAGTAGAGACACTACATACTGATATACACCTGAACATCAGCAGGAGAGGACTCTTTAAAGTAGAGACACTACATACTGATATACACCTGAACATCAGCAGGAGAGGACTCTTTAAAGTAGAGACACTACATACTGATATACACCTGAACATCAGCAGGAGAGGACTCTTTAAAGTAGAGACACTACATACTGATATACACCTGAACATCAGCAGGAGAGGACTCTTTAAAGTAGAGACACTACATACTGATATACACCTGAACATCAGCAGGAGAGGACTCTTTAAAGTAGAGACACTACATACTGATATACACCTGAACATCAGCAGGAGAGGACTCTTTAAAGTAGAGACACTACATACTGATATACACCTGAACATCAGCAGGAGAGGACTCTTTAAAGTAGAGACAATACATACTGATACACACCTGAACATCAGCAGGAGAGGACTCTTTAAAGTAGAGACACTACACACTGATATACACCTGAACATCAGCAGAATATGTCGTCTTTAAATATGTAAACTGATTCCACACTCTTGCAGTCAGAAAGTGGTTTAACAAAAGCTTGCAGGAAACTCAAAACTAAAGTGTGATTACTGACCCTTATCAAGGAGACATAAAAGTGTCCATACTAGTTGTAAAAGCTCCATGTAACCAGGTATTTTGTTGGGGTTACAATGGTACATTTTTTAACATATCGCCTAACCGTAATACTCTATTGTTGATACTGTGAAGTTAGAAGTGTTAGGGTTCATGATAAATAAAGGTAACTTGGGTTTAGGCATTAAGGAGGTATGTTTAAGGTCTAAGGTTGTTGTTTTTATGTACTAATGTCACACAGGAAAACATGTTTTTGCACAATCTGATGGTTAATAAAAAGTGTGTATTTCCCATGCTGTATAAAAGCACTTTTCAATTCCCCTGACGTACCGATGAAGAGGATGGGGAAGGTGATGAAGAGCAGGAAGACATGGGGCACCAGGTTGAGAGCGTCCACGAAGCAGCCATTGTTCAGCGTGCCTTGCACCACGCTGTAGGGATTGATACCTTTGTCGTTTCCACAAAACGACAAGGCCATGCCCCCCCCACACTGCTCCACACAGGCCTCCAGTCACTCTGTGGGGACAAAACACACACACAAAATAAAGATCAGAACACACACACAAGTTATGGAGGCCAAAATCTGCAAAAATAAACTTTATATTAAGGTACACTTATTCACCATCAACTAGTTGTTCATTAACATATTAGTCAAACTATAGCTTATTGGTTATGAACAAGACTTCACTTTAAAATAGGGAACTTATTCTGAGTTAGAAATACCACATTTTGAGGTATTTTGACACAATTAACACTTTTTTGTTTCATGTCTTGTTACATAAGAATAGACCATATTTGTTAAGTGTTATTATGGGAGGATTACTATTCTTGTAGTGCTGCTACTGCATATTGAGCAAAGCATATTAAGACTGTCTCTCGTACAACAACATCTTTACTTACAATAAATAAGCACTAATTAGAGGGTTATTGAGGAAAAACTCTTAACTAATGGCCAAGTGCTTGTAGAATATGGTCATGTTAGAATAAAGCATTCATAATTGTTTAATACTGACTAATAAAGAGCCCATATATTGCTTATATGCATGTTAATTAACTACTAGTTGATGGTGAATATGTGTACCTTAAAGGTGGGGTAGGTCATTTTGGAGAAACCAGCTCGAGTGCGCTAGAATGTGAAAATACACAACCGGAACAAATCTGCCACTTCCTCACAGAGCCCCTCCTCCAACACACACGAACGCGCACATGACCAATGAGGGCACGAGGTAAGTTTGTGCCCAGATGGAAGGCTGACAGGCAGGTAGGCCATCCAGTTACTTTAGCCGGGCCGGCTCAGATGATTGGTCGTGCTTTTTACAGCGCCACGGCTTCAACAGGTGACGGTTTTTTATGGATTTATTGTCAAAGCACAGTTAAACACAGTTAAAGAAGAGAAAAAGCAAGAAAAACAACCCAAAAAATGTAACAATTATAAAAAACGATGCCGTGTTGTTACTAATGTTACTGTAATCTCTATGACCCTTAAAATGATCACTCTGTGTCCCTGACGGAGCTTTGGCTTGAACTCCAGAGACTAGGTCACACATTTTTGTAGCATGTCAAAAGCTCAAGTGCACACATACTCGCTCACACACACACACACACACACACACACACACACACACACACACACACACACACACACACACACACACACACACACAACACACACACACACACACACATACACACACACACACACACATACACACACATACACACACACACACACACACACACACATACTCGCTCACACACACACACACACCACACACACACACACACACACACACACGCACGCACACACACCACACACACACACACATGCAGGCCAGTGTGAGACATGAGAGCTATTTAAGGGCCGCCGCCCAACTACATTACTGTATTACTGTTAAATGAATTTAGAGTTGGAACGGGTTGTAGTGTCACGTCTTGTCGTGGCGCCATTACTTGAGTTTCAGGAGACTCGTGTTGTTGTTTTTAAGTTAGCAATGGCTTCAATGTCTGCTTTCAAGGTTTAAAAACAATATCACAATGTGCTAAAAAAAATTAAAATGCTGCTCCCTAAGTAGTGCAACGATTCCCACTTCAAATAACACACTTCCACTTATAATTATTATATAATTATTACATTATCGACAAAATAGTTGGTGTTTCTGTCTCTACAAAACTTTCTTTTACAGTGTAATTATTACTGCCTCCATCGCTGAGGTTATGTCGTTGATTTGTTGTTTTGTTTGTCCATTTGTCAACAGGAATAAGGAACAACAACAGGCCCAAATGTAATAAAAGCTTAGCATCGGGAGAAAGAAACCACGAGTTTTGTGGGAACAAGTGTTACGTTTTCAAGCTTAATATTAACAATAATTCATGTAATTTAAACATTTTATATCTCTTTGATTTTTTGCTTATTATTCCTGCTTAAGTTATACGTAATTCTGCCTCGATCATTGTATGTTGATATAAAAGGGTTCACTGTAATGTGAAAGCTTTCTACTGACATTATTTTCCAAAAACAAATACGATTCTTTACATTTACATTATCTTTTCAATTTACACACGGCATCTATTGCACGTCTGTCCGTCCTGGGAGAGGGATCCCTCCTCTGTTGCTCTCCCTGAGGTTTCTCCCATTTTTCCCTTTAAACTGTGGGTTTTCTTCGGAAGTGTTTCCTTGTACGATGTGAGGGTCTAAGGACAGAGGGTGTCGTATTGTCATACTGATATTTTGTACAAACTGTAAAGTCCACTGAGACAAATGTAACATTTGTGATATTGGGCTATATAAATAAACATTGATTGATTGATATGTGAAGTGCCTGAATAATAATTGTCTGCTAGTCAGGATTTAAAGCCTGATATCGATGCCCTCAAATTAATCAGTGAGTTGACCTTGAACATTATTAGGCAGAACATAGTTTGGTTTGATGTAACACTGTGGCTGCACTGCCCCAACTTTTTTTGGAGGAAACTCAAAATCCTCACTTAATATTTGTATTTTGTGGTGAGTCAGTTCAGGTGGAGACTGTGATCTGTTGTAAAGAACGTGTGTAGCACTTGAAATTGCACTTGTTTGTCTTAATAAATGTCAGTTTGGTCATAACGTTGTGCGTCTCAATATGTGGACATTTTCTGAATGTACTTGTAGCCTACTTATTTGCACTTAAACAGAAATATTGTCGTTATGTAGGGCCTGTGGGTTATTATGAGATCAAAGTGGGCAGTGTGTGACCCCTTAACTGAAATTACATTACATTACATGTCACTTGTTAGACGCTTTTATCCAAAGCGACTAACATACTCAATACTGTGGACAATCCCCCCTGGGCGCCATTCAAAATGGCAGCACACTGCTCCTAACACTAGGATGGGTCAAATGCAGAGAAACAATTTCCCTACGGGGATTAATAAAGTATATCAAAATCAAAAAATAAATAAATAAATCCCCACAGGAGCAATTTGGGGTGAAGAGTCTCAGGGACAGAACGACATGCTGACTGCAGTGGGGTTTGAACCCTGATCCGAACACCTAAGGACAATCCACTGCACCACACGCCTGATGAGTTTGCCACTCCTGCGTTAACTCATTGGTTTGTGGGGGTTTTAGGTTTTAATAGCCGCTTTTTGTTGCCATTGTTTGTAGTATTTCCATCCACATAGAGAACCGCAGTGACGCTAAAACCCGGATGTAAACTCCTTCCGGTTCCTTCGCCAAAAACGCAATGCAATGTCTCCATAGGGTTTTGGAAAATAGCTGGAAATCAGGTCTGTGGTTGAGACACATTGAAGAGACGGATCACGTTTTGTTCAGAAGATAATCTCCACATGTCTACTTTTATCATTTTCTAATCATAAATCTAGTCGCCAGAAGCTAAATGCTAACGTTATGCTATAAAGGAGCTACAGCAGGGTCGCTGCTTCAACGTCACGCCAACTTAAGATCCATATTCAAACACACAGATTCTAAATGGTACGAGTTGAAGCGTTTGTTTGAACACTTTGCAGGAGGCAGGGACTTGCTTTCAAGCAGAATAGAAACTAACTTAGAGGAGTGTTCACGTGTTCGGCGTAATGACGTACAACGTCCTGGACAACTTCTGTAGTCCTATTCAGCCACTTGGTAACAACCATCGTTTTTCAGACACGTAAACTCTTCAGAAATCACCAGTGGGGTCACTGCTGATGGATTTAATGTCGTAGAACAAAACGTGATCCGTCTCTTCAATGTGTCTCAACCACAGACCTTAGTTCAGATATTATCCTAAACCCTACAGAGGAGTTGCTTTTTATCGAAGGAACCGGACGTGGTAAAAATGCTAACTACTTCCGGGTTTTAGGATGCGTCACTGCGGTTCTCTATAGAGGACATTTACACACATTCAATTTGTTCTCCATTCAAAAAACAAAAACAAAGATGGCCACCACATGTAGCGGCCATCTTTGTTTTGGGACAGTACATGTTTTGTTTCCAAAATGTCGAGAAATCGCGCCTTTTTAGGACAAACTAAACATACAAACTCATAACAGATAAATACATGAAGTTCCAGTGGTGATTTAAGATGTTTCTGTTTGCCAGAATTTAAGCCAACTGCTCCAAAATGACAAAACCATACCATTTTAACCCCAAAAATAATTCAAAATTCTGACAATTTCTTCAATTTATCATTTGGTTTCCATATAAATGTCACTTTTACTTGTATTAATTGGCCTTACTGACATATAGGGGGCATAATGGAAGTTGTTTAGCTAACGTTAGGACCGTTGACACCCTAAATAATAGACGATAACTTTAACACTGATTAAAATATAAGGCTTTATTTGTAATGCACTTTTCATACAACAGGTGCAGCTCAAAGTGCTTTAAAGACATGGCACACGTCACAAATTAAACACCAAAAATCGCTAAATCCTTGTGAATAATATGCACATAATACAGATCAAAAAGGGGACGCGCTAATACAAAGCTAATGTGTCTTTAGCTGTAGTTAAAAAATGGCCACAAGCATAAATATATCAAGAATAAGTTACATTTAAATAAGAAAAAGGAACACCTGCGTTTGACTAGAGTCATTTTAATCAAATAAAACAACTTTTAAATACTAAAATAAGCTATCACAATGTTAAATTGGGTCATTAAATTAAGCTTAATTGTAACAGGAAAGTCTCTTACCTCGAAAAATACAAGTAATTATCCTTAATGACAGCGTTTCATTCCGGGACTCTGTTTTTCTTTTCTTTTTTTTAAAGATATGAAAGAGAGACAGAAAGAGAGAGTACAGTGAGAGTTGAAGTGTAAAAAGTTGAATATTTTTAGCCCCAGCTCAGCATCAGCTGCTCCGCATGTTAGTGCTGCCAGGCTGTGACACAGGGTCAAGTTACAGCGGAGAGAAAACACAGCTTCCGGTGGGATCCTTCAAAATAAAAGACTAGAACATTATTGATTAAAAAAGACTAAAACTAAACCATGATTATATTGTCTATATACACTGTACATGTTACATTCATTTTTTATTTAACTTGTATATTTTCTACTTTTTAACGCTGTTTTATTTCTATTTTAAGATGTTTAAATGTTAGAATTGTTTATTTCTCTTTTAATTTCTACTTATGTGCAATGTGTTGTTTTTTATGCTGCTGCAACACAAACATTCCCAAATTTGGGATCAATAAAGTACATCTATCTTATGTTCTTTGTTCTCAATATAAATCTCATTATTTTGAAATATCAAAAGCGAAAAACAAAGACACATAACGTATCGCTTTAAATCCAAAAGCAGATAATTGTTTGATATATATAAAAAAAGAATACCAAGCAAATAATAATAGTATAATAAATAAAAATTCCCATAAATTAAAATGCTATTTAAAAAGGGGAAATATTCCATGGTCTCCAAGACATATAACAACTTAACAACATTATCCTTTGACTTGCAGTCAATTCAAAGCACTAGCAAGCATCTAAATGTAACCGGTGTCGTTAAGCGGTCTCTGCGTTGTGTTTTGTGTTGTTCATGGACGAGACCCGAGCCAGCATACAGTTTAGACCACATGTGTCAAACTCAAATACACAGTGGGCCAAAGTTTAAAAATGGGTACTAGTCGAGGGCCGGACTGGTTCAATGTTTCTTGCAGAACTTATTGAAATGAACTTATTGCACATATTAAACCTGGAACTAACAAAGCTTAAATGATTGCCTACAAAAACAACATTCAACATTAAATAATCAGTTGCATTCATTTCTTACGGCTCTATCTGCAGCTTTTCCAGAGTCACTTCTTATGATTACATTTTCCCCACAGGCCAACAACAGCTTCAACAAAACTATTTCCCTCAAAGAGAAAACCAAACATGCCCTGTTGTCGTGAGAGAAAGTGCAGAAGGAAGCATCCATTGAACTCAGTGTGCTGCTCTGTGATGCTAGCTCAGATACTTGGCATCTCATCTTGGGTGCAAGGTCATCAATGTTTGGGCTCAGGCTCTGAGCTGAGGAGACCCTCAGGATGGAGTGAAGGCGTGCGTGCAATATACCGGCGGGCCAGATCTAATAGGAATTAGAAATTATCCTGCGGGCCGAAATTAAATCCATCAAGGGCCGGATTTGGCCCCCGGGCCTCGAGTTTGCCACATGTGGTTTAGACGATCTCCGTTTAATCACTGACAACAGATATAACAATCAGTCTTATATTACATTTCCCTCACAGCGACTCCTCTCACGTGGAACATTTACAAAAAGGGCAGAGGAAACGTGAGGGACACAATATATAGGGGGGGGGGGGGAAGTCCTCACAACAATAATCTCCTGAGCACAGCGACCACACTTCAGAGGTTCCGCCCACTGATCTCCGACCTTGTCAGGTATTGAACATTCAATAAATGAAGAACACAGAATTACTTACTTAATATAAAACACAGAATTTGTGTGATTATACAAAATGATTTACAAATAAACCCCACTGCATATTTACAACTGTTACTTAACAACTGTTTTTGTAAAGCACTTTGAATTGCCTTGTGTTGAAAGGTGCTATATAAATAAGCTTGCCTTGCCTTAAATGTACTGTGGAAACCACTTAAGGCAATACAATGAAGAATTAAACAGGTGTCCTCTACGAATCCCCCTTTAAAACCATTTCCTTTTTAAAAATAATCAATAAAACCATTAACCAATTGCCCAACAGGGACCCTAATGGCATAAAGAAGGAAGGGTGGTTTTCTCATTAAGTAACTGCTTATGCTGTTGTTGACCTTTATTGGCACACATGTTGCACCTTCTGGATGAAGTCATGCATTATATAACGTACTTGTGCTCTCCTTTTTTCTCATATACTGCAACCTATTGTCATGTTCACCTCCAAGGCCACTGCCGAGGTGCCCTTGAGCAAGCCACCTAACCTCGAAACTGCTCCCTTGGCGCCGGGTACCTGGCAGCCTCTCTGCTCTGCCACCTCTCCTATCTGTGTGTGTGTGTGTGTGTGTGTGTGTGTGTGTGTGTATATCCTCTGTGTTTGTGCATGTATATCCTCTGTGTGTGTGCATGTATATCCTCTGTGTGTGTGTGTGTGTGTGTGTGTGTGTGTGTGTGTGTGTGTGTGTGTGTGTGTGTGTGTGTGTATCCTCTGTGTTTGTGCATGTATATCCTCTGTGTTTGTGCATGTATATCCTCTGTGTGTGTGCATGTATATCCTCTGTGTGTGAGTGTGTGTGTGTGTATGTGTATGTGTGTGTGTGTGTGGTGTGTGTGTGTGTGTGTGTGTGTGTGTGTGTGTGTGTGTGTGTGTGTGTGTGTGTGTGTGTGTGTGTGCATGTATATCATCTGTGTTTGTGCATGTATATCCTCTGTGTTTGTGCATGTATATCCTCTGTGTGTGTGTGTGTGTGTGTGTGTGTGTGTGTGTGTGTGTGTGTGTGTGTGTGTGTGTGTGTGTGTGTGTGTGTGAGAGTGTGTGTGTGTGTGTGTGTGTGTGTGTGTGTATGTGGGTATGTGTGTGTGTGTGTGTGTGTGTGTGTGTGTGTGTGTGTGTGTGTGTGTGTGTGTGTGTGTGTGTGCATGTATATCCTCTGTGTGTGTGCATGTATATCCTCTGTGTTTGTGCATGTATATCCTCTGTGTTTGTGCATGTATATCCTCTGTGTGTGTGCATGTCCTCTGTGTGTGTGCATGTATATCCTCTGTGTGTGTGCATGTCCTCTGTGTGTGTGCATGTATATCCTCTGTGTTTGTGCATGTATATCCTCTGTGTGTGTGCATATCCTCCCCTGTGTGTGTAATGTGTGTAAACACAACAGAGTGGGTTAAGGAATTTCCCTGTAAGGGATTAATAAAGTGTATATCTTCTTCTTCTTTAGAAGTGTTATTTTTATTGGTGTATTTTGCTCCTTTTTGCATCCAATTTCTCCAAAGCCTGCACTCAATTTGACCTTTTTTCTGTCGTTATCTTATTTTGAAGGAGTAATAATCGTTATATCCGGATAAAGAATGCTTCATTTTTGCAAACTTGATAGGACGTCCCCTCCTATCAGATTTCCAAACTTGAAGCAGTTTATTGGTGAGAAGGGGGTTCATTATGAGCTGCTTTTACAACAACTGGCATGTCAGTTTATAGACCTGCAACTACAGTACAGTATAGGCCATGCTGTCTTTTATCAATTGCATGTACAATACTTTGATTAAATCCCTGCAGCTGACAAAAAAAACCTGGTTAAAATATGTTTTAAACACTGAACAATTAGTCTGCCATTAGCTTGAAGGGGTTTCATGATAAGAACAAGAAATACCAAAACAATAAATAACATTAAATGACAGAAAATCACCCAATAATTGGACAAAATCCAACACTCTGGCTTGCAAATAGATAATCTTTTACAGAAAAAGAATCCAAGTAAACAAATGTGGATGTTTTATGAAACTAGTTTTTAGAGAGTAAACAGTGGCACACAGGAACAACATTTATGTATAATGATTAACAGTCTCAAATGATAATCTGATCGGATGTCGGCTGCACGCATGCACAGCAGATAATTGATATTTCATCCAGATCTGAGAGGATTCAAAGCGCTTTGGCATCAAAACGTCGCAGAGAAGACATTGGATCCGGTCAGCTGAGTGCACTGACTCGAACACTGTCATTGGCAGTGGACTAAAATGACATTTATTGATATAAGCTTCTGAATCAACCACAAAAATATGCAATAAATACACTTCTTTATCATACAAATAGCACATAAAACTGGTGTATTTTACGTATCGTGCAGGCAGCATAACCTACAATATCATTGATGTTGACATTACCAAAACTCCATTGAGAAGTCAAACAATTAAGAGTTTTTCACATATAGACGAATACTTATATCTTTAACAGTGGGTTTGATGAGTATTCCCGAAGTGACTGGATTTAATCTTAAATTCGGCTTTAATCAAAATTAATTTAGGAAGACTTTTCTCTATAAAACTTTAAACTTTTTGAACCGTCCCGCCTGTAATGAACAAAGCCCGCGTCCTGATAGAGAAAAGTGATATATGGTGAGCAGCATCTAACACCAATGAACATAGGCTTATATTTTCCTTTTGTGTGTATTAAACTAATGCCGAATACAAGATTTGCCTTCTATTAAATCATATATTATGTCATTTTGAATTTGTATTACATACATTTTGGTTGGAAGGCAAAACTCCCTTAAATTATCAGAGGTTTCAATGGAGTCTGGCGTATGGTGACATTAAAAAACGCTACAAACTGAACATCGTATTACACCACGCTGAGGATGTTGGTAATGAATGACAGAAAGAACAAAAAAGGAAAGCCTTCCCCAACACTTACCCGTCCTCTGACGCAGGTTTTTGGGGTCAAATCGTCCCCCACTTTCCCCGGATCTTAATGTCCAGTGCGCGTCGTCTTAGAATAATGTGGTTTATACTAAAGGTATGGGGACAGGAAATGCCTATATGACATTTACTGTCGTGTCGACTCAAAAATCCCCCCCCCACACACACATACAGACACACGCACACAAATACTCCTTCATTAAATATGGTGGCTGCCCTTTTCTCAGATGAAATTGTTGATAGTACTGTACGATGCAAATATGTAGGTCAAATCAAAGCCGAATAAGCAAAGATAAATCGAGGGTATGTGAACATTTGTGTTGTTATGCACGTTGGATGAACATTTTGTTATTTAATATACAACTAGTGCACATTTTCTGAGAGCACAGCAGCAGATAATGCGGAAAGCCTGGAGTTTAATGTTATTTTAGGGCTCTGGTTATTATTAGAATAAGACACACATCTATTGACACACTTGCACGTGTCTCAAACGGTGGAAGGAATTGAATAGTCGTTATATATTTGTATTAAGCAGCAAGGTAATGTATATTAATAATTTTAACATCCTATAATGGTCCAACATAAATGACATCCATTATGACTTTCTGTCCACCTGCGCAGCATTTTATTTAGAAATTTGAAGTATTTGTATACCAATGAACCGTAAGAGGGCGCTGTGTATTCAAAATATGTGCGCGCGCGTGTGTGTGTTTATATCACAGCTATGGGACAGTGTGAGGAGATTCTCATCCACCAGTGTTTCCCAAGAAACTGTGAAGGGAAGAACTTGACCTCTGACCCCCCCCCTACACACACACACACACAAATATAAATGTGCCATACCCCCATAACCCATCATCTCCCCTGAGGTCTGATAAATACTCCCACTCACCCTCTCTTCCTCTGTTTCTGCATGTACACACACATGTACACACACGTAAGTAAGTAAGTAAAGAAATCAAGGAAAAATCCGACAGCTGTTGACCTTCATGTCACCAGAGGAGGAAGTAGCACTCGAGACACACAGATAGTGATGAATTAAGATTTCCAGTATTGAATACAATCCTGGATTAAAGGAACGAGCATGATTAAGAAAACACCTGTAATATAATTTTAATTCCATCAGTGTGATCAGTTTTCTGTGTGTGGTTACACTCAGCAGCGTGAGAAAGCTCTCTCCTGAGGAAAGTGCTTGACCGACCCCGAACAGGAAGTGGGGACCATGTCTCTCCACAGAACACACAAACAGTAATGTTGTATATTTTAAAGAAGACATATTATTCTCATTTCCAGGTAGTAGTGTATCTACTTTAAAGAGTCCTCTCCTGCTGATGTTCAGGTGTATATCAGTAGTGTCTCTACTTTAAAGAGTCCTCTCCTGCTGATGTTCAGGTGTATATCAGTAGTGTCTCTACTTTAAAGAGTCCTCTCCTGCTGATGTTCAGGTGTATATCAGTATGTAGTGTCTCTACTTTAAAGAGTCCTCTCCTGCTGATGTTCAGGTGTATATCAGTATGTAGTGTCTCTACTTTAAAGAGTCCTCTCCTGCTGATGTTCAGGTGTATATCAGTATGTAGTGTCTCTACTTTAAAGAGTCCTCTCCTCCTGATGTTCAGGTGTATATGTAGTGTCTCTACTTTAAAGAGTCCTCTCCTGCTGATGTTCAGGTGTATATCAGTAGTGTCTCTACTTTAAAGAGTCCTCTCCTGCTGATGTTCAGGTGTATATCAGTATGTAGTGTCTCTACTTTAAAGAGTCCTCTCCTGCTGATGTTCAGGTGTATATTAGTATGTAGTGTCTCTACTTTAAAGAGTCCTCACCTGCTGATGTTCAGGTGTATATCAGTATGTAGTGTCTCTACTTTAAAGAGTCCTCTCCTGCTGATGTTCAGGTGTATATCAGTATGTAGTGTCTCTACTTTAAAGAGTCCTCTCCTGCTGATGTTCAGGTGTATATCAGTATGTAGTGTCTCTACTTTAAAGAGTCCTCTCCTGCTGATGTTCAGGTGTATATCAGTAGTGTCTCTACTTTAAAGAGTCCTCTCCTGCTGATGTTCAGGTGTATATCAGTAGTGTCTCTACTTTAAAGAGTCCTCTCCTGCTGATGTTCAGGTGTATATCAGTATGTAGTGTCTCTACTTTAAAGAGTCCTCTCCTGCTGATGTTCAGGTGTATATCAGTATGTAGTGTCTCTACTTTAAAGAGTCCTCTCCTGCTGATGTTCAGGTGTATATCAGTATGTAGTGTCTCTACTTTAAAGAGTCCTCTCCTCCTGATGTTCAGGTGTATATGTAGTGTCTCTACTTTAAAGAGTCCTCTCCTGCTGATGTTCAGGTGTATATCAGTAGTGTCTCTACTTTAAAGAGTCCTCTCCTGCTGATGTTCAGGTGTATATCAGTATGTAGTGTCTCTACTTTAAAGAGTCCTCTCCTGCTGATGTTCAGGTGTATATTAGTATGTAGTGTCTCTACTTTAAAGAGTCCTCACCTGCTGATGTTCAGGTGTATATCAGTATGTAGTGTCTCTACTTTAAAGAGTCCTCTCCTGCTGATGTTCAGGTGTATATCAGTATGTAGTGTCTCTACTTTAAAGAGTCCTCTCCTGCTGATGTTCAGGTGTATATCAGTATGTAGTGTCTCTACTTTAAAGAGTCCTCTCCTGCTGATGTTCAGGTGTATATCAGTAGTGTCTCTACTTTAAAGAGTCCTCTCCTGCTGATGTTCAGGTGTATATCAGTAGTGTCTCTACTTTAAAGAGTCCTCTCCTGCTGATGTTCAGGTGTATATCAGTATGTAGTGTCTCTACTTTAAAGAGTCCTCTCCTGCTGATGTTCAGGTGTATATCAGTATGTAGTGTCTCTACTTTAAAGAGTCCTCTCCTGCTGATGTTCAGGTGTATATTAGTATGTAGTGTCTCTACTTTAAAGAGTCCTCACCTGCTGATGTTCAGGTGTATATCAGTATGTAGTGTCTCTACTTTAAAGAGTCCTCTCCTGCTGATGTTCAGGTGTATATCAGTATGTAGTGTCTCTACTTTAAAGAGTCCTCTCCTGCTGATGTTCAGGTGTATATCAGTATGTAGTGTCTCTACTTTAAAGAGTCCTCTCCTGCTGATGGTCAGGTGTATATCAGTCTGTAGTGTCTCTACTTTAAAGAGTCCTCTCCTGCTGATGTTCAGGTGTATATCAGTATGTAGTGTCTCTACTTTAAAGAGTCCTCTCCTGCTGATGTTCAGGTGTATATCAGTATGTAGTGTCTCTACTTTAAAGAGTCCTCTCCTGCTGATGTTCAGGTGTATATCAGTATGTAGTGTCTCTACTTTAAAGAGTCCTCTCCTGCTGATGTTCAGGTGTATATCAGTATGTAGTGTCTCATACTGTCTGTGCTGCAGCACCTCTTTTCACCCTCTGTCATAAACCAGAGCCCAGTCTGCTATGATTAGTTAGCTGGCCGGCTCTGTTGTGATTGGGCAACTCACTTAGAGATGTCCCACCCCTTAGCCTATCACGTACAGAACACTCACGCTCCTATTAGCTAGCCTCCAACACATTTGATGTCACTATGTTCTGGAATTTGGGATTTTCGCCTTTGCAGACCATTTACATCCACTAAAACCTATATTACACACTTGAGGAGGGAGAAACCCTAGAAAAAGCCTCTTTAATCGTGAATGGGTCCTCAGAAAGATAGTGGAACAAGAAGGGAAACACACACACCTACACACAGACTAACAGTGAGTCTGTACTGCCACCTTTTGGGGACACGATTTCAAAAAGTTGCGGCAATAAATCACACGTTAATAAACTCAGAAGTAAAACCCTCACATCCTCCAGCAGCCCATAGACGACAGAGCGTTATCTTCCTGGCTCGTGAAGGTTAATCAGACAAACAGAGGGAGATAACGGGGAACTTTATACAACTTTTTGTTGGACGGTTCTGCTCAGTGAAGCCTGTTATTCGACAGCAGCGAGGCGTTCAGGAGATTCCTGCAGATTGGAGGAAATTAGTTAATTTTGTAATCATTATCAACAAACTGATGAGGCAGAGACGGGATGGGAGAGGGATGGCTACTTGCCAACCCTCCCGATTTTCGCGGGAGACTCCCGATTTCACTGCCCTCTCCCGGTTTCCTCCCGGGTCATATTTCTCCCAAATTTCTCCCGATTTCTGACAAAATCAGATTTACTCAGGACTGTTTCCACTCGGACTTTAATACAGCTACACCATTGTTTGGTTTCCATGGTAGCGCGTCTCTTTAGCAGCGCGTGCAACTGAAAGTCTGAAGAGGGTGAGGCAGATAGTCACAGAACAAGAATCGACAACTCGACCCTCTGCTCACTCCTTTCCTGTGAAGTACAGGTCCAGCCCACACACACACACACACACACACACACACACACACACACACACACACACATGCTCCATCAAGGATGGTGCTTCAGGCCGCAAGGCAGTGCACTTACAACTACAATAAGCATGTTAATGTTAATCTAACAGCTCCGGCGATCCACTAACACACCCCCCCCCCCCCCCCCCCCCCCCCCCCCCCCGGCGGTGGTTTTGAAATGCTCCCGATTTCTGAGGTCTCAAGGTTGGCAAGCATGGCAGGAGTTGGACGGATACAATCCTGCAGGAGTTATAGTTTAAATAGATCCTGTTGATTTAAACTGAACCAAAAACTCAATACAGGAAGACAGGTTTCCACCACATAAAACTCATAAATATACTATTTATTTTTGAATTTTTAAGCACAAAAGGGCAAATTACATGCTCTGTCATTGCATAAAAGCATCACACAGGTAAAAGGGTGAACACAATATCTGTGAGATAAAGGAGACAGGACAGGGACAAAGCTAAAAACTGCATGAATGTTAAAAAACGATTTCAAATATACAGTATTAAAAAATTGCTCTAACAATAGCATGATCTG
>NW_022991094.1:0-56473 GCF_902827175.1 Gymnodraco acuticeps
TGTGTGTGTGTGTGTGGTGTGTGTGTGTGTTGTGTTGTGTGTGTTGTGTGTTGTTTTGTGTATGTGTGTGTTGTGTGTTGGTGCTTGTGGTGTTGTGTGTGTGTTGTGTGTGTGTGGTTGGTGTGTTGTGTGTTGTTGTAGTTGTGTGTGTGTGTTGTGCTGTGTAGTTGTTGTTGTGTGTTGTTGTGGTGTGCTGAATGTAGGTTTCTTTTCCGGGGAAACCCCTCAGGGAGAAAACACCGGCTGTTGTTTTGGCCATGCTGTGACTTAAAGTTACTCCGTTCTCCAGCTTGATTAAATGAATGGTCGAAGCTTCAAACTTGTATTTATCATCTTAATTTGCGAAACAAGTTTACTATGCTGAAAGCCTTGGTTTTTGAAATCAGATGAAACAAACTGTAACGGACCCTGCCGTGTTTATCTCATGATTACATTAAAACTCCTTGACAGCCATAATGTCAGCCGGAGGGAGGGGGGGTGGCGTGTGGAACAGCAGATTGCCTGTCATCTTCCCTTTACAAGCTTCAAAAATGTATTTATCGTGTGATTTTGGAAATAAACGTTTCATATTCTGAAAGCCAAGACTTTGTTTGTTTAAAATCAAACGAAACACCCGAACCCCGAAAAAATAGTTTTTTACGCAAATCCACGTTTATTTTGAAATGAGCCGTTGCGACTTCCGACTGATTTCGATAGAGCGGGTCACATGAGCTACAGGGTAGAAATCATATAACCCGAGCTGCTCCAACGATGTATAATAAAATACAAATAGTGCAAGAAGTCTATATACACGTAAATAGAATATGATATGTACCATCTGTGAACATATTGGAAACCAACACATGAGGGCAGTCTGATCAAGATCCACCACTCATAATAAGATATGTGTGTATATATATTAGGGCTGTGCAATTAATCGTATTTTAATCGCGATTACGATTATGGTTTGCGACGATTATGAAAACAGCATAATTGACAAAATACGATTATTTTTGCTGGGTGCGCTTTCGCCCCTCCCTAAAAGCCCACTTGGCCACGTGGGAGTGACATGTGTTGTGAGTGTTCAGCGCGAGCGAAGATGTCAGATCAAGAGCAGCAACTCGTTAAAAAGAAGGGTCAAACTATTTCCACTATTTGGAAGTACTTTGGCTTTCAGGAGTCCGACGTGGAGCAAAACAAAGTACAGTGCAGGATTTGTTACCAGGTTGTGTTGGCACCACACGCCAACACAACCAATCTCTTTAATCAACTGAAATACAACCACAAAGTGCAATACGACCGGGCAGTAATACAACAAAAAGCAGATGCCCGCTCGACTTCATCCACCACATCGTCACAGTCATCGATTCAGGACGCATTGTACAGAGCAACGGCCTACGCGACGAGCTCGCAGAGACACAGAGATATTACAGGTGCCATTACATTCCACATCGCTAAAGATATGTGCCCAGTTAGCACTGTTAGCAACCAGGGCTTTAAGCAACTTTTCAACACGTTGGACAAGCGTTACGCGATGCCGTCTCGGTATTATTTCAGCAGGTCTGTTCTGCCTGCGCTATATGACAAATGCCGTGGGGAAGTTGAGAGAGATGTGGCTTCAGCTGACTACTTTGCTACCACAACAGACCTATGGTCTAGCCCAAGGGTGCCCAACCAGTCGATCGCGAGATGTGTCTAAAAATAGAACAACAATATTCTGTTTTATCGTTAATGTCCTGTAACATAATCTTCCTGTGCCAGAATAATGCACTTGAACGCATCAAAGCTTTGTGATTGGCCGGCGTCACCCCATGTGTCGGGGCGTGGCTGAGGGTCTTCAGTACAGGTGGCAATATCGTCACCTGCCTGCGCTCATCTCTGAAACCAGACCATGTCAACAGCCTGGTGTTTCTTGCGAACAATGTTTAAGAGATGACATGAGCAGCCCTACCAGCATTTGCCATGGTGGCCTAACATTTTTATTTGGTCTTAAATTGTAGTTCAACATTTATTTCCTGTTACTTCTGGACCATGACGGTTGGCCAGCCTTCAACGTTTAACTGAGTGGAATATGTTGAATATGTTTTACCAAAATGTTGGCTATATGTTAAGGAGTGTTCAGTAGGTTGTGACCGTGCACTGCATCATATTTGATTTCATTTATTTTGGTCTAATTTATTTTTATTTATCATATTAATAATATATGTTTAGTATGGTTTTGGAAGTGCGCTCCAACATATTTGATCTTGTTTATTGGTAAAATATTATTTGTTTTAAAGTTCAATAAATGGTCAATGAATAATCGTCAAAATAATCGTGATATCAATTATTGACCCAAATAATCGTGATTATGATTTTTGCCATAATCGCACAGCCCTAATATATATATATATATATATATATATATAAATAATGTTTGTTACATTACATCTCTCTCTCTCTCTTCCTGTCAGCTGGTCTGGGCAGGACGGGCAGTCTGATTGGCTGTTACCTGATGAAGCATTACCGCTTCACAGCATCTGAGGCCATCGCCTGGATCCGGGTTTGCAGACCGGGCTCTGTGATTGGACCTCAGCAGAACTTCCTGGAAGAGTGAGTCCATTGTTATTTAGCCTCCTCTCACAGTCTTCAGAAAGACACAGAGATTTTCACCACTTCCTGTCCCCTGGTCTGGAGGTCAATGGTTTTCCGAACGTGTTTTTTGACTGTTGGCCTGAATGAGACGACTAAACGTCATCACACCCAACATTAGCCTCCTTTAGCTTAGCGGTGGTGACGTGAAGTCATGTGACCGTGCTGTAGTTCCTTTATAGCCCAACATTAGCCACCTTTAGCTTAGCGGTGGTGACGTGAAGTCATGTGACCGTGCTGTAGTTCCTTTATAGCCCAACATTAGCCGCCTTTAGCTTAGCGGTGGTGACGTGAAGTCATGTGACCGTGCTGTAGTTCTTTATAGCCCAACATTAGCCGCCTTTAGCTTAGCAGTGGTGAAGTGAAGTCATGTGACCGTGCTGTAGTTCCTTTATAGCCCAACATTAGCCACCTTTAGCTTAGCGGTGGTGACGTGAAGTCATGTGACCGTGCTGTAGTTCCTTTATAGCCCAACATTAGCCACCTTTAGCTTAGCGGTGGTGACGTGAAGTCATGTGACCGTGCTGTAGTTCCTTTATAGCCCAACATTAGCCACCTTTAGCTTAGCAGTGGTGACGTGAAGTCATGTGACCGTGCTGTAGTTCCATTATTTATTCCAATTATCCCAAATCACATGTATAAATCCCATTGGACCATGGAGATGCTGCCTTCAGGGACCAGCAGAGAAGTACGACATCCCTGCAGCGCTCTCAAGAGTAATAAATGAAGGAAAATGTAGCGTCGTGTAGCTTTTGTAAGATTTGTTTAATGAGCTTAAAGGGAAATGGAAACACTTTTCAAACTGCTTTCCATGCGACAATATTCCCATTAGGAAATGTATTTATCTAGTCTATTTCCAATGTAAACGATCGAGATACGCGAATTTATTTTTTGAAATACGTGCCTAATGACCTTGGGCGCTTCCATCTATCCGGGACTTTCCCAGTGACGTCACTGTGTGGGTACGGCTTCCTGGGCCAAAGCTCAATACAGCTGCAAACAACATGGCGTGCAATGCACCAGTGGTTTACAACAAAAGAAAACGGTCGTCGTCAGGAGCGTATTGTATTGCCCCAGGCTGCACAAATGGTTTTTATAGAAAGAAGGAAGAAGTACATTTCCATAGGCTGCCACTAAAGGATGAGAAGCTGCTCAAAGCATGGGTTATTTCCATGAAACGGTCCGATCCGCCGCTGAATCAGTACGCACGTGTGTGCAGCGAACACTTTACAAATGACGATTATGTCCACAAAATGAGGTTTGATGAGTCTGGATGCTTGGTTCAATACAAAACATCGGATTTGAAGCCAGGATCTGTTCCCACAATATTCGATTTCTCATCGTATGCAGTCGGGAACACCGACCGTCCCAGCACGTCGGCCGCGCAAGACAATGACACCAGTGTCAACAAACGTGAAGTTCGAGCCACCAAACGAGCTGCTTCAGCTGCCGAGAGAGAGGTAAATATTGCAGCACTACCAGATTACTACTACTACTTTCCCGGGTCGCCGAGGGTGCTGGCGTTGTTTGTTCGCCGCTCCTCCGCCCTAAATATGGTTCTTTATTCCAGATCAGAACCTCTCCTGTCTGGCTCTCTACTTTTGAAACGTCAGTCATCAGCAAAAATAGCAGCATCTCTCTATCGAATCGACACAGATCTTTGTGTTGTCATCTCCTACCTGCTGGCTCTTTCCTGCTCACCGGTCCCTAGCCCGCTAGCTAGCTAGCATTATCGGACCTAGCAGGCTGCTACCTAGATGCTCCTCGGCTCCCTGAAGTCTGCTGAGCTAACATTTCTGTCTCCACCTAACTCCACCTGACTCCACCTTAACTCCGCGGCTCGTGTGGGTCTTCCCATCCCGCTGCGATCAGCCGGCTTCCCCGCTGAAAATGAGTATCCGGAATGGATACCCGGAGCGAGGACCCACAGTGACGTCACCATTTGGGACTCCCCTAATGGCAGCGGCCTGGTCCCGGAATTCCCCACCCGGCCGGCGGTTAATCAATTTTCTTTTGGCGAGTAATATCATATACAATAAATATTACGATCAATATCCCTTGTAAAATGAATAAACTACCGGAATATTATAGCTGTAATGGTGTTTCCTTTCCCCTTTAAACAGTTGACAATAACAGTTGTTATTATAAACCTGGGAAAGGTGAAGATCCCGGTGTGTGTCGGCTGCGTCCGGCAGTTAACATGTGTTTGGACCTGGTTCCTTCAGCTCTACTGGGTCACATTATCTTCACCAGAACATTCCCACTGTAGTGCCAGTCCCCTCCGTAAAACAAAAGGTTAACAGACAATCGTGTTCAGAGTTCACCCAGAAACCCTCAGTGTGCTGACACAAGAGTGTGTGTGCTGGGTGTTATCTGTGTGTGTGTGTGTGTGTGTGTGTACTGGGTGTGTCTGCCAATCTGTGTGTTTGTGTTGGCCTCCAGGCCTCAGAGTGGGCAGATTTAATCTCAGATGTAAACACATTTAACAGAAACCAGGCTGCTGGCTGCGAGTGTGTGAATGTGCTGACACACACACTCACACAGACACACACACACACTCACACTGCTGCTGTGGTAAAAACCTGGGTACGTGTACTTTTATAATTAAGTAGTTTAGTATTTTGTAGGTGTTCAGAAGCAGAAAGATTACATTAGCGGTGTAAAGACTCAATAATACCGTCTTTATATATTTATTTATTTACAGTTACATTTTGTGTGTGTGTTTGCAGGAAGCAAGCATCAATGTGGTTGCTAGGTGACAGCCAGCGTTCCCAGAAGGCTAAACTGGAGGAGAGGGCGACGTCTCGCCTCATCAGCAGCATGGACGACCTCTCCCTGAACCCCCCCCACAGCAACCTGCACGAGGTCACACACACACACACACACACACACACACACACACACACACACACAGAGATAGACACAGACACACACATAATAATAATAATACATTTAATTTATATAGCACACTTTCAAAACAACGTCATCTCAAGGTGCTGCACAATGCTATGAAGAGAAAATAATATAACATAGTCCCAAAGACAGACACACAAACACACACACACACACACACACACACACTACACACCTCTGTAATCTACATAATTTCTATGTCTGCTGTCGGTGTCTCATGGTGTGTTTGTTTCGTCCTGCAGAGCGAGACGGTGGACGTGGGTCCGGGTCTGACTCAGGGAGACAAACTGAGAGCCTTAAAGAACCGCCGGTCCCCCCGACCCGCCACCGCCGGGGCCCTCAGGTAGGGCTGGGCGATTTGGCCTAAAAATAAAATCGGGATTTTTTTTCCTAACTAATGGACAATTTTCGATTTAAACCTCGATTCTTTTCTGTTTTTTTCTAAACAAACCAGACCAAGGCAAAATGTAAACACATATTTTCTTTGCAAAAAATGCGCAAAAAGGAGGGTTTCTGCCCCATTACTTCTCTTCTTACTTCTATAAGAATAAAACACGGTGAGGTGTAAAATGTGTTTTAATATCATAAATGTTACGCATACCGTCAGTTTAAATGCTGTTTTATACTGGAAAACTAGAAGTTCTTGTCCACAACCAGTTTTATTCTGAAAATCCTTCATCTCCGGACGGTTAGCATTTAGCATGTGGCTAATATACCATTTACTATAGAGGTGAATTTAGTAGCGATATGACACGGAGTGTTGCACACCGAAACCTACTGATTTCAACACTAACTATAGACGTGGAGATATTATTATTGCTGAATATTAAATGAAGGTACAGTTTATTTGAATACGTTTGTTTACAGACGTGGGTAGTAGTATGAGACAACATCCGGAACTACTGTAAATGAAACCAGCCGTGAAGTATTTCCTGTATTTTTGGAGTATTGATTACAGCGTTTAAAATGTATTAAATGAAAAGTCATGAAAGAGATAAGGAGGAGAACAGGCGTGTTTAGTTATATATTGAATGTACAATGTCGGAGTCCTCTGTTATGCTCAACAACGAACATTGGAGACGTGGAGGGCCGGCCCCCAGCAGCGCCAACCGGCCCACAGCGAGCCAGCGGAGGAGATATATCAGCTGGAGAGGTGGAGCTCGCTCTCTTCCCTTCGCTCACGAGAGCTTTTTTAATTAAAGCACCATTTGAACCTTCTCAGAGACTCCATTTAGTCTCCTTTTAAAGCTTCTCTCCTGGACGCGAGAATAACGAACACAGCATAACAACAGCAGATCGGGCAGAGCTGCAGATCGGGTTGTCACAGGCAATGTGGCTGAGTTTTGGGCGCGTTCTGGAAAGTGAGAGAGTAAGCTACTACGGAGTCCCTTAAAGCAAAAACAAATCTGCGGAGTCTAGAAATGTTTTTAAATCGCGATTTTTTTTTTTTGGTTCAGCCATTTCACAAACCGTAGGAAAGTAAAAATGCAAATTAATCGTGAAAACCGAAAAAATCGCCCAGCCCTACCCTCAGGTACCAGAACCAGAACCTCCTGTGTTAGCCAGCATGTGTCTCTCACTGAAACTGTGTGTGTGTGGTGATGATGTGCAGTAACAGAGTGTTTTCTCTCAGGGTGGAAGAGATGAAGATCCACAGCAGGTCGGCCTCGCAGCCTCTCAGGTAAATCCTGTGTTATTTAGCCCTCAGTCTGGACTGACAGGAGACAGAAAACACTGAACACTTTAACCAAAGAAACTTATGATGAACTGAGTTATACATTTATTATAAAAATGTTAAGATAAGATAAAACTTTATTTATCCCCGTGGGGAAATTCAGGCGTTTATAGCAGCAACAGGTCAGAGTTAAAAAAAACAAAACAGGATTCACACGGGGTACAAATACAGACAAAATATAAAATTACTATAATAATACAAAATGTTTTTAAAATAAAGTGATAAAGTAACTGAAACAAATATGACTAATTATCTATTGTAATGCTGTAATGCTTCACCTTAATGAAAATAGTGGAGGTGACTCTCCCTGTGATAATGAGTAATTATGGTGTGTGTGTGTGTGTAGATTGTCGATGGGCGGTGGTCAGGGACCTGCTTCCCCCCTCAAGTCCTCCAAGTTCCCATCATCCTCTACTTCTGCCGCCGCCAAGAGGATCGGGAGAAGTTCGTCGACTACGGTGTCCAACATCAGGAGGTCAGTGTCGCGCCCACTTCCTGTCTCACTCAGTATACTATGTAAATATATTTTAATGTATAACCGATTAAAGAGTAGCTGCCTGTTGCGAGGTCAACACAGATTGAAATGAGTGTGTGCCAGGTTCAGGTTAAAGATGGATATGTTTTAACACGTGTTTGTGTGCATGCTGCTGCCTCAGCTGTCCTCAAATATAAGTATAGAGATGTTGAAACGAGTATCATATTAAAGTCAGAGCCTAGGTGTTGTGACTTCAGAAATAGCCGGAGAGTTTAGGGAGGAAGCTTTTTAGAATCTGACATGAAATAAACGAGTCATGCTCTCAAGTGGGAAACTTCACTCTTAAATAAAAGATTAGGGTATTTGGATATATAGAAAAAGCTGAGCAGCTCGTCACTGCAGTGAGACTAAGAGCAGGCTGCAGCCTTTCCTCACACTGACGGCCCGTCTACACTACAGGCATCAAAAAATCTTGAAGCTGGGCGTGTCTGAGGCTTGGCGATTTCTCGCGACCAACAACTAATCAGGAATCTCCCGCCCCCGGCATACAAAGCAATAGCAATGTTAAAACGAAGTAAACTGGATATAAAATCCCCAAACAGGCGAAAACCTACCAGTTTCACCCACTGTCTCTGCCACCTCCCTCCATGCCTCGCTCCTCCGGTTTGTATCCCGGTAGATGAACAGAGACTGATCATACAGCACCGGGTGATTCACTACCGCTACAATGAATTTTCCCTCCATTTTTTTGAATATGAGGAAATGACCTGCGTAGTCTCTCCCAGCATACACGCGGTTTGATTGGCTAGCGCTTGTACTGTCAGATTTGCATACGCGGGATTTGATTGGCTGATGCCAAGCATCGCGCCTCAAAAGTTGAACATTGTTCAACTTTTGATGCCGATAGATGCTCGTGATGCTTGCAAAGCCATGCCATGCTCCCCACAATGCAGTTCGGCGAAGTTTAAAAATCTTCTACGTCACCCCATTCAAATGAATGGGCGAAGCGTTGAAAGCATTTTTCGATTCCTGTAGTGTAGACGGGCCGTTACAGTAACGTTAGCCACACACACACACACACACACACACACACACACACACACACACACACACACACACACAGAGCATGCTGCAGCCTTTCCTCACACTGACGGTAACGTTAGCAACACAGACACAAACACACACACACACACACACACACACACACACAGCATGCTGCAGCCTTTCCTCACACTGACAGTAACGTTAGCAGCACACACACTTCTGACCCCACAGCTATACTAACAGATCGAGTGGAGACACTGTGTCCACGACAACGAGCATGCTGTTGGTGTGTGTGTGTTGTGTTACATTGTGTGTTGTGTTACATTGTGTGTGTGTTGCAGCTCTCGGTTGGCCTCCTCTCTCAGCGATCTTTACTCCGACCTGGATGACTCCTCCTCCCCTTCCTCCCCCTCTGGGTCTCTCGGCCCCTCCCCCTCCCACATGGCCCCTCCTCCCTCTCTGGGTCGCTATGGTAACGGGGTTCGCGGTGCACATCTCGAGGTGAACAACAACAGCGTTGAAGGCCGGCCTCAGGACCCCTACAGGGTCTCCCACGGCGCTCTGCAGGGGCCGGCAGGACGCTACCTGAGCCGCTCCATACCTGTGAGTCAGCAGCAGCAGCTCATACACTCTGACATCACACACACACCTGGAAATCACACGGCAGGATGATGACAATATGAGGAGTAAAACTATTAGCAATGTACAATGAAAACAGAAATAAGTGTGTGGTAGACAGTCCTCTAAAATATGTAAACAGGAAATAGTAAACACACAATAATAAGAAGGAATACATTTATTTATTTTAGGTTTAGACGGTTGAAAATAAGTTTCTGTTGCTTTTAACCCTTAGATGCACAAGTGGGTCTTCTTGGACCCGGTGAGGTGGTTTTCTTGAAGTATCTTTGTAATTACATTTTTTTATCATTTCATATTCCAGCTATTCCTCAAAAAACATGTTTTGGATATCAGGCCATTCACATTTAAATTTTAAATTTTAAGAAATTGTAGTTTTTGTATTTCTACCCCAAGCTTCATTAAGTGGGTCAAAAATGACCCGCATGCATTTCCTCTGGGAACCTTTGATTCTTATCAGCTGTTGCTGTCAGGATTACATTCACTGTAGACCACACAGACGACATCACACGTGACACCTCTCAGGAAGATTACTTTACACGGCAAGATCAGAAACCTGTCAGTATCATAATAATAATACATTATCTTTGTATAGGGCTTTTCAAGGACTCAACATCGCTTTACAATATAAGGGAAGGTTAGGGTGGGGGGTGTAGGACTATCAGACTTGATCAACCGGCATGGATTGATGGGGGGGGGGGGGGGCGGGGCTATGAGTAGACCAGAGGAGAAGAGATGAGTTTTGAAAAGCGACTGGAATACTGTGAGGGTCTCAGAAAAGCGGAGATCTTTGCATCGATATGTTCAAAACGTTTTTTTTCAAAATGTAATTTTTTTTTCTAAAATTATAAATACTGAAAAGTTATATATAAAATATTTCTAATGTGAACCAAAATATAATACTAAATATTATTTTTTTTAACCAAAATGACAAACATGGCACAGAAACACATATTATTCTAATACGGGTCCTTTTTGACCCACTTATGGAGGAGTGCAGGGTCCAGCCACTCTAAGGGCATCTAAGGGTTAAATAAACCTAATGTTTCCTTAGAAGAAGGGCAACAGCACGTTAGCTTAGCTTAGCATAAAGACTGGAAACGGGGGGAAACTGCTAGCCTGGCTGACTGCAGAGAAACAACCTCCACACCTCTTACAGCCTGAAGAGTTTAAATATTCCTTTAAATAAAAGACAGAGATTGTGAATGAAATGTGTTGATAAAAAAACATTTTGTAATCCGTTATATTCTGTGAAGTTACTCACTGTCATGTTTCAGAGAATCATTGTTCTCGGGCTTCTTTTAAATATGAAGAAGAAGAGAAAACATAAATTAGGTATAACACATTTGAAGATAGCGGTCATACTGTGTGAACCTCCGGTGTGTGTGTGATCTCCTCTCTGCTGGTTCTCGAACTCTTTCCATGCCATGGACACAGACTCACTCCAGCTGTGACTCTGTCTTCATCGATCTGTTAAAGAACTCACACTAACCCTTCTGCCTCGTTACTACGGCTTTCATTTGGTCTCTGTAAACTAATATAAATATAATAATTGAGAGTAAGATATGTTCCAATTATAAACTCAATTTTGTAAAATGCTGCTTTCTGTTATATCAGATTTATTATTTATTATAATTTGAAAAAACCCTCCGAGCATTTAGTTTTTATTTAAAGGGGTTCCCTCTCCTGTGGTGTGCTCTATAGGTGTTAGTGGATGTAAATGGTCTGCAGAGGCTAAAATCCCTGTCCCCCCCCCCCAACCTGAAACACCTCCATTGGACTCCTTCGTTTACTTCCAGGATATAGTGACATCACTATGAAACACTCTTGGCTCCTATTGGATAGGGCTCCAACACTTTGATAGGCTAAGGGGCGGGACATCGCTAAGCTGGTTGACCAATCAGAAGAGAACTGACCAGCTAACCAATCAGAGCACACTGGGCTCTGGTTTCAGACAGAGGGTGAAAAGAGGTGCTGCCACACAGACAGCATGAGAACAATAAAGAGCTTTAGAACATTAAAGCATGGAGACACTACATACTGATATACACCTGAACATCAGCAGGAGAGGACTCTTTAAAGTAGAGACACTACATACTGATATACACCTGAACATCAGCAGGAGAGGACTCTTTAAAGTAGAGACACTACATACTGATATACACCTGAACATCAGCAGGAGAGGACTCTTTAAAGTAGAAACACTACATACTGATATACACCTGAACATCAGCAGGAGAGGACTCTTTAAAGTAGAGACACTACATACTGATATACACCTGAACATCAGCAGGAGAGGACTCTTTAAAGTAGAGACACTACACACTGATATACACCTGAACATCAGCAGGAGAGGACTCTTTAAAGTAGAGACACTACATACTGATATACACCTGAACATCAGCAGGAGAGGACTCTTTAAAGTAGAGACACTACATACTGATATACACCTGAACATCAGCAGGAGAGGACTCTTTAAAGTAGAGACACTACATACTGATATACACCTGAACATCAGCAGGAGAGGACTCTTTAAAGTAGAGACACTACAATACTGATATACACCTGAACATCAGCAGGAGAGGACTCTTTAAAGTAGAGACACTACATACTGATATACACCTGAACATCAGCAGGAGAGGACTCTTTAAAGTAGAGACACTACATACTGATATACACCTGAACATCAGCAGGAGAGGACTCTTTAAAGTAGAGACACTACATACTGATATACACCTGAACATCAGCATGGAGAGGACTCTTTAAAGTAGAGACACTACATACTGATATACACCTGAACATCAGCAGGAGAGGACTCTTTAAAGTAGAGGACACTACATACTGATATACACCTGAACATCAGCAGGAGAGGACTCTTTAAAGTAGCTAGGACACTACATACTGATATACACCTGAACATCAGCAGGAGAGGACTCTTTAAAGTAGAGACACTACATACTGATATACACCTGAACATCAGCAGGAGAGGACTCTTTAAAGTAGAGACACTACATACTGATATACACCTGAACATCAGCAGGAGAGGACTCTTTAAAGTAGAGACACTACATACTGATATACACCTGAACATCAGCAGGAGAGGACTCTTTAAAGTAGAGACTCCTACATACTGATATACACCTGAACATCAGCAGGAGAGGACTCTTTAAAGTAGAGACACTACATACTGATATACACCTGAACATCAGCAGAGAGGACTCTTTAAAGTAGAGACACTACATACTGATATACACCTGAACATCAGCAGGAGAGGACTCTTTAAAGTAGAGACCTACATGACTGATATACCACTGAACATCAGCAGGAGAGGACTCTTTAAAGTAGAGACACTACATACTGATATACACCTGAACATCAGCAGGAGAGGACTCTTTAAAGTAGAGACACTACATACTTGATATACACCTGAAACATCAGCAGGAGAGGACTCTTTTAAAGTAGAGACTCTACATGCTGATATACACCTGAACATCAGCAGGAGAGGACTCTTTAAAGTAGAGACTCTACATTCTGATATACACCTGAACATTAGCAGAGGAGGACTCTTTAAAGTAGAGACACTACATACTGATATACACCCTGAACACCTTACAGCAGCGAGAGCGATCCCATCTTTAAAGTAGAGCACTACATGCATGATATACACCTGAACATCAGCACGAGAGGACTCTTTAAAGCAGAGGACACTACATACTGATATACACCTGAACATCAGCAGGAGAGGACTCTTTAAAGTAGAGACACTACATACTGATATACACCTGAACATCAGCAGAGGAGAGGACTCTTTAAAGTAGAGACACTACATACTGATATACACCTGAACATTAGCAGAGGAGGACTCTTTAAAGTAGAGACACTACATACTGATATACACCTGAACATTAGCAGAGGAGGACTCTTTAAAGTAGAGACACTACATACTGACATACACCTGAACATTAGCAGAGGAGGACTCTTTAAAGTAGAGACACTACATACTGATATACACCTGAACATCAGCAGGAGAGGACTCTTTAAAGTAGAGACACTACATACTGATATACACCTGAACATCAGCAGGAGAGGACTCTTTAAAGTAGAGACACTACATACTGATATACACCTGAACACAGCAGGATAGGACTCTTTAAAGTTGAGACACTACTACTGATACACACCTGAACATCAGCAGGAGAGGACTCTTTAAGTGAGACACTACACCTGATATACACCTGAACATCAGCAGAGAGGACTCTTTAAAGTAGAGACACTACATCTGATATACACCTGAACATCAGCAGGAGAGGACTCTTTAAAGTAGAGACACTACATACTGATATACAACCTGAACATCAGCAGGAGAGACTCTTTAAAGTAGAGACACTACATACTGATATACACCTGAACATCAGAAGAGAAGGACTCTTTAAGTAGAGACACTACATGCTGATATACACCTGAACATCAGCAGGGAGAGGGACTCTTTAAAGTAGAGACACTACATACTGATATACACCTGAACATCAGCAGGAGAGGGACTCTTTAAAAGTAGAGACACTACATACTGATATACACCTGAACATCAGCAGGAGAGGACTTATAGACTTTTTTGAAAGTGATGACTGACCTCTACATGCTGATATACACCTGAACATCAGCAGGAGAGGACTCTTTAAAGTAGAGACTCTACATGCTGATATACACCTGAACATCAGCAGGAGAGGACTCTTTAAAGTAGAGACACTACATACTGATATACACCTGAACATCAGCAGGAGAGGACTCTTTAAAGTAGAGACACTACATACTGATATACACCTGAACATCAGCAGGAGAGGACTCTTTAAAGTAGAGACACTACATACTGATATACACCTGAACATCAGCAGGAGAGGACTCTTTAAAGTAGAGACACTACATACTGATATACACCTGAACATCAGCAGGAGAGGACTCTTTAAAGTAGAGACACTACATGCTGATATACACCTGAACATCAGCAGGAGAGGACTCTTTAAAGTAGAGACACTACATACTGATATACACCTGAACATCAGCAGGAGAGGACTCTTTAAAGTAGAGACTCTACATGCTGATATACACCTGAACATCAGCAGGAGAAGACTCTTTAAAGTAGAGACACTACATACTGATATACACCTGAACATCAGCAGGAGAGGACTCTTTAAAGTAGAGACTCTACATGCTGATATACACCTGAACATTAGCAGAGGAGGACTCTTTAAAGTAGAGACACTACATACTGATATACACCTGAACATCAGCAGGAGAGGACTCTTTAAAGTAGAGACACTACATGCTGATATACACCTGAACATTAGCAGAGGAGGACTCTTTAAAGTAGAGACACTACATACTGATATACACCTGAACATCAGCAGGAGAGGACTCTTTAAAGTAGAGACACTACATACTGATATACACCTGAACATCAGCAGGAGAGGACTCTTTAAAGTAGAGACACTACATACTGATATACACCTGAACATCAGCAGGAGAGGACTCTTTAAAGTAGAGACACTACACACTGATGAGCAGGAGAGGACTCTTTAAAACAACAGTGGCATTATTAAAAGAAACTGGCATTGAAAGAGTTTAAACTCTAGAAATGTTTAATATTCGGTAGTTATGATCTGGACTGAAGTTAGGTAACAGATTTAAAAAGGGAAGCATATTTGTATAACATATTTTCATGGCAGTTTTGTAAAGAAATGTTTTGTCCTTTTTTTTATTGAGGCACGAGGGTTAACTGAATCTTTCACATTGAACTGTCTGCTTTTGTATTTCATGTAATCTCACGTTAAACCTGATCCAACGGTGATTTTTAAGTTTCACGTTAACTTCACTAACATGAAGCTGCTGCTGACGTTAATCATGATTACTATTATAATCCTCCTTCCCCTCCTCTGAAGAAACAACAGGAAGCTTCGGTCACACTCCGATGCATGCAGACACGATGAACCACAGGTCTTCTCTGATGTCCTGTGTTCTCATATCCCTCATTCCACTTGACTGCATTTATTTAAAAACTACAGAACATTTTGTTTTTTAAAGAGATGTCCGAAGTGCACATCAGTCAAAGAGAGCCGATTATTCAAAATACAAAAACGTATGAAATATTCTAAAAGTATTTACTAAACTCTGAGTAGTCGTATTATATATTAGTATTTATCAAATGGAAAGCACAACAAATAATTTCCTTTCCAATCGGTTTGATATTTTTTTACTCTTTTAATCACTTTATTAAGCCCCTCCCACTTCGGAACCCCTCGACCAATCAGCAGCGATACTTTATAACTCTTTGCCCGAGAAGTCGTAGCAAAGCGTTGATCGAGACGACGCTGCAAGATAACATCTCGATTCTGACAGGAAACAGGAAGCTGCAAACTGATTTCAGGATGAAGGGGAAGTGTGCAGCGCCCCCTGCTGCTCAACATTATGTGATGTTTTATTTGTTATGTTTTAATGATTTTAAAAACACAGTGGCCGTTTCTCAATTGCAAGTAAAACTGCTGCAGAGCAACTATTTCAAGTATACTACGTCATCGAGTGGCGCCGAAGGACTGTTTAAATGCCCAGCATTCGGCGCCACTTGATATAGTGGCTCTGCGGCAGGTGTACTCGACATTGAGAAACGGCCTGTGTGCTGTCCCAGAGACGACCTCTGACCCTGCCCTTTGTGTTTTCCTACAGTCTCTTCAGTCTGACTACATCCAGTACTAAAACGACACGTCTCACCTGAGGACTCATTACCCACAACCCCCTCTGTGTGGGGCACGCTCAAAGGGAAGCTAATAAAGCAGCTCAGAGACTGAAGAGACTCAACAGCAGCTGTGATCACTGTACGCTAATGAGTAGCATGCTAATAAGGGGCACGCTAAGTAGCGGTATGTAAATGAGCAATATGCTAACTAGCGACATGCTAATGGGTGTCTGTAAATATGATGTAATCTACACGCGTGTTTTTGGCTGAAGAAGATATATTTAGATAAGACAGATTTTATATTTCTTATTTGTGACAGAAGAAGATATTTTTGTTTCTTTTGATAAAGCGAAGGATCAGCTGACGGCGACCCTCCGTCGCCATAGTTACAGTGTTTACTTCCTGCCTCTACAGCAATAATAACAATAATAACAATAACGGTAGAAGAACAATAAGGGACCCAAAAGCTGACCGTAAGTAACCTAACTCAGGAAAACAGAGTGTGTGTGTGTGTGTGTGTGTGTGTGTGTGTGTGTGTGTGTGTGTGTGTGTGTCTCTCAGTGTGTGTGTGTCTCTCAGTGTGTGTGTCTCAGTGTGTGTGTCTCAGTGTGTGTGTCTCAGTGTGTGTGTCTCAGTGTGTGTGTCTCAGCCTTAAGAAGCTTCTGATTTTTTGATTTTGAAACGAACAGCAGAAACTAAATGAATTCACTTGAGAAAAATGCGTGTTCCTCACTTGGAACTTGGTCAGACGATGCCTTCAGGCTCCGCGATGCCTTCAGGCTCCTCCGTGATGCCTTCAGGCTCCGCGATGCCTTCAGGCTCCGCACTGACTCCTTCGCTTCTTTTAGATTTTTAAGGTATCTCCTTAAATCAGTATTACAGAACAAAGATTTATATTTTTCTCAAGTGAATGTATTCCCCTTCTGAAGACATCTGAGGGTTTTCAATATTTCTGTTGGTTTTGTTTTATTCTTTATTTTATTATAATTTTTTGTTTTATTTTCAATTGTTTTGTTTTATTTTATTTTCCATCCTCTAGTTAAGGTTTAGTCCCCGGTTCAAACAGCTGATCGATCAGTTAATGAAACCTGAAGCTCAGTTCAGGTCAACAACAAGACAGACACAGGACCGAGAAAATATATACAATTAAAGGTCCCACGTCATGCTTCTCTGGTTCTGACCCGTCCCCTCGTGTGTTATGAAGGTTGTTCCAACAAGCCGTGTAGGACAGAGAGTGAATACACAGACTATACAGAGATGCTGTGAGAAACCAATGAGAGTTTGGAACATTGAACAATGTAAATCTATTCTAGTCGACCTCAACTATGGAACTATGATCAGTAGAAATGGCCATGGGACCTTTAATATTATAATTTATATTCACTGCAAACTGAAGACACGTATTTAAAACTTTTAACTTTTTAATTTCCTAAAAATAATGATTTAATGATTGAATGAAGAGAGCGTCCCTTATTGAGGACGATGAAGCAAACAATCGAGATATAATAAAACAAGATGAAAAAGCTATGATTTGAACATGAATTTAAAAATGTTTTTATTTGAAGTATTTTTTTCTTAAGAGTTCCATTAATGAACTAATAATAACATTTTACACTTTTAAATGTCTTGACAAATAAATAACAAATATCATTAATGTTCGTTTTTTTTACTTAAACACTTGAAATGTGCAATAACTGATAAATAATATAACTATGAATCAGTATGAGCAGGTTAACGTAAAAAAACTGATTTTTATAAACATTATTTTGTTTTGTTTTTGATCATGTGACGCCGGCTCATTCAGAAATATTTGAATCCTTGGTTGTGTTTCTGTCAGCTGATTGGCTGTCCCATCACCAGCTGACTGCTCTGAGGGCTCTGATTGGCTGAGAGGTGGATGTTGAATGTGTGTTTGTTCAGATGGAGGTCAGGAAATATTTTCATATATCACATAATTCAAGACATTCAGGAGGAATGAGATGTGCGTTTCTTTAAAGGGAAGTGTGTGTGTGTGTGTGTGTGTGTGTGTGTGTGTGTGTGTGTGTGTTTCTTTAAAGGGAAGTGTGTGTGTGTGTTTCTTTAAAGGGAAGTGTGTGTGTGTGTTTCTTTAAAGGGAAGTGTGTGTGTTTCTTTAAAGGGAAGTGTGTGTGTGTGTTTCTTTAAAGGGAAGTGTGTGTGTGTGTTTCTTTAAAGGGAAGTGTGTGTGTGTGTGTGTGTTTCTTTAAAGGGAAGTGTGTGTGTGTGTGTTTCTTTAAAGGGAAGTGTGTGTGTGTGTGTGTTTCTTTAAAGGGAAGTGTGTGTGTGTGTGTTTCTTTAAAGGGAAGTGTGTGTGTGCGTTTCTTTCTTTAAAGGGAAGTGTGTGTGTGTGTGTTTCTTTAAAGGGAAGTGTGTGTGTGTGTGTGTGTGTGTTTCTTTAAAGGGAAGTGTGTGTGTGTGTGTGTGTGTTTCTTTAAAGGGAAGTGTGTGTGTATTCCTTTAAAGGGAAGTGTGTGTGTGTGTGTGTGTGTATTCCTTTAAAGGGAAGTGTGTGTGTTTCTTTAAAGGGAAGTGTGTGTGTGTGTGTGTGTGTGTGTGTGTGTGTGTGTGTGTGTTTTCTTTAAAGGGAAGTGTGTGTGTGTTTCTTTAAAGGGAAGTGTGTGTGTGTGTTTCTTTAAAGGGAAGTGTGTGTGTGTTTCTTTAAAGGGAAGTGTGTGTGTGTGTTTCTTTAAAGGGGTGTGTGTGTGTGTGTTTCTTTAAAGGGAAGTGTGTGTGTGTTTCTTTAAAGGGAAGTGTGTGTGTTTCTTTAAAGGGAAGTGTGTGTGTGTGTGTGTTTCTTTAAAGGGAAGTGTGTGTGTGTGTGTGTTTCTTTAAAGGGAAGTGTGTGTGTGTTTCTTTAAAGGGAAGTGTGTGTGTTTCTTTAAAGGGGTGTGTGTGTGTGTGTGTGTGTTTCTTTAAAGGGAAGTGTGTGTTTCTTTAAAGGGAAGTGTGTGTGTGTGTGTGTTTCTTTAAAGGGAAGTGTGTGTGTGTTTCTTTAAAGGGAAGTGTGTGTGTGTTTCTTTAAAGGGAAGTGTGTGTTCATCAGCTGGTTGATATGTATATCAAAGGTTTCTCTGAAGTGCCTTCAACAGCAGAAGGCTTTTATTTTGAAATGCCCCCCCCCGTCCTGATTGGCTGTTTGACTTGATCCTGTTGTATTGTAATGTTTCAGTATTTTACTAAAGGGAAAAGTTAGAAAATAACTTTAAAATAAACTAATTATTCTTCTGATGCCGTTTCCTGTTTTATATTTGAGTCACAATTCATTTACTAAACTTAAAGGGGACCTATCGTGCAAAATGCACTTTCTGATGTCTCTCTACATCAACGTGTGTCCCCGGTGTGTCGGGGAACTCACGCAGCGTCAGGAAATAAACCCTCTCTCTTTTCCTCCGTACCCAAATCTCTAAAAACGGGGAACAACGGAGCTGATCCAGATTTGTGTCCGATATGACGTAATATCTGAAATGTGGACCCACGGCCCAATCAGAAACGTTGCCATCAGAAACAATGCCCGACTGTTTTGGACGTAATATGGTCGGTGTTTACATTAGCATCGCTAACACTCAGAGCTAACCTGTACTGGAGAGCATGTGTGTGAAGAAGCAGGAAGTAAAAAGGAACTCACCTTGTGGTATAACCGGCAAGAGAGAAAGCCTTTGAGCTCCAGACTGTTTCAGAGAGAATCCTTGATAATCCATGATATGGAATTTCATCACGGCAGCATTTAGTTTAGACAGTAGCTGCCGGGTCCCGCATGAGCTCAGACCCCTCCTCTTTAAAGCTTTATACCCAGATCAGCACTTTAGAAACAGGAAGTGGAATAGAGGGATATGAGGCGTGGCTAGAATGATCTGTTTGGTGTTTGGAGCAAAACACTTCATAGACATGTTTTTATATATTTGTATATATCTGAGACCTGTGCTATTGCCTAGAAATAACACGATAGGTGACCTTTTTAAAAGATTTAATTAATAAAGTTTAAGATTCTCAAAAGATACAAAACTCTTGAAGTATTGCAATATAAAAAACGTTATTTAAATATAAAGTAAATGCAGATTATTCGCTCAGCGTCTGCAGACGGGGAAAGTGAGTTTTGTCACATGACTAGACGTCAGACACTGAAGATCGATCAGGAAATCGGTTCATCTGAAACCACTTCAAAGGGACTTCAGATCCTTTGAAGTGGTTTTAATAACATTTGAAATAATAATACATTTTTATCACAAGTCAAAAATGATTATAATTTGAATTATGCATACTGGCAGAATGTGTTTTTGTTTATGAATAAATTGTAATAATGTTAAACACTGCATTAAAACTTTGAATTATTATTATGGTTCATTTTTTAGCAAAAATACAGGTTAAGTAGTTTGATAATAATAAATAGTGTTTACTCGAAAGACACAGCTTTAACATTTATTTTTAAAAAGTATTATCATTATTATTAAATGCAATATCTTTATTCTCCTATTTCTGTTTTTATTTTAATTTAAAGAAACGCCTTTTAAAATGTATAAAAACGTTTCCACATTTTATTTTAAATGTATTATTTAATAATATTTTTCAAATACAATATAGTTATTTTGTATTTTTTGTATTATATATAGTAACTTGAATTGAGAAGACTTGGTTCCCTAAACAGCTTCTTTTTTTAATTGACATTATTATTGTGCCAGGATTGAACTTTAATTGATGTGACTCTCTGGGTCTCCTCGTTACAGCTCATCCTACTCGTTCTGTTAACAGGGTTCATTCTCCTTCTCCTCAGAGTTACAGGGTTCCACTCAAACTGAGCTGTTTCTGTTTCACAGACTGAAACAGAAAGAGACATCCGACTGTTCATAGCTATGAAGAGAAAAGTATGTGTAGTTCCAGTGTGTGTCCTGCAGGGGGCGCTGTGGTCTGCACTGTTTTCACAATAACACACACACACAGAGGGGGGGTATAAAGAGAGCGTGTGAGACTCAGAGAGGAACAGAAAGGCTGGAGACCCTCGGCTTCACTCGTCTGGATTTTACCCCGCGACTGGTTCTGATTTCCAGAGGAACGTCGACAGCTGCTTCACCCACCCTTCATCCATCAGCCTGTTAGTCCTCTGAGGAGTGAGATGTCTCCGCTGTCTGTCTGCAGGATCTCTGCTCTCTCCGGTAAGACTATTGTTATTATTATTTATTATTATGTTGTACTTTTTATTTCCTCATATATATATTTTTTTATTTCAATATTTTTTAAATTTTATTTTCTTATAATTGTATTTTGTATTTTTACAGATTTTCAAATGATTATTATTTGTTTTTTCCTCTTTGTGTCTTGTGATTAAATTAAGATTAAATGTGTATACTGTTGTTTTTATTCCTGTTTCTTTCAATAAGAAAACACGTTATAATAATTCAGGACAGTCTTTAAAATAATAACAAATTAATTATTGTTGTTTTTTACTTTTTAAGACTTGGAGTTTAATTTACTGTCTTTGTGTACATTATTATTTAAATCCTCAAATTGTGATTGCTTTGGATGCTAACTGTTATATAATAATATTACCACTTACACTTCTGCCCCCTGTTTTATGTTTATGTCTTGTCCTTGTATGTTTCTTTGTAAAGCGACCTTGAGGTTTTGAAAGGCGCTATATAAATTAAAGTTATTATAATAATAATAATAATGCTAAACAGATGCTGGTTAAGGAGTTCATATATAAAAGGTTTTTGTTCATGTTATTGATTATAAATCAGGTTATCAGTTAACCTCAGCCCTCCGTGAACTCCTGGATCTATTTGACTTTACCTGATGGCTAACGTGTTGCAGGCGAAGCTGGAGGTCATTACATCACAGTGTTGGACGCTTTTATCCAAAGCGACTTCCAGACTCAACACTGTGGGCAATCCCCACTGGAGCACTTTGGAGTGAAGTGTCTCAGGGACACAACGACATGCTGACTGCAGTGGGGTTTGAACCTGTGGTCCCCTGACCCCAACACCAACGCACTACCCACTGCGCCACACGCCTCCTTAGGTCACAGCTGTTTGTTGCTAGTATCCTGTTACAGTAATGAGTGTTTATTAAATGTTTGTAATGAGTAATCTGTGGGATTGATTTCATTGATGAGATCAGCTGGGTCGTTAATCATTTGAGTTCTTCTGAGACGCTCTGAGGTCCAAACTGGATCTTCAGGTTTCTTCTAACAACTGAAGAAATCTCAACAAATAAAACACAATTTAAAGATATTCTTTTTATTTTAACTATTTAATTATTAAGTTTATACACTTTTATTTGTACTTACTTCTAAGTTTTCTTTTATATTTGCGGATTAATTTTAGAGAATATTTGTAATTTTTTTCTTACTATTTTTATTTTTACTGTTTTAACATTTTTAGTCGTTTTCTTCAAAATATGAGATTTTTATATTTGACTTTTTATTTTCAGAGAACAGCTGTTTTTATTTTTGTTTATTTCCGAGTTTCTTCTCTGAATCTCTAACTTCCACAGAATGTATTCATTTGAACCCAAATGACCTCAAACGCTGCTGCTGTTACAGACGTTAGTTTGCTATCAACCATTCATCACTTGCATTAAACTGATTAGACCTTAAAATACTAACCCTCCCCCCCTCCCTCCCTATCAGACCCTCCCTCCCTATCAGACTCCCCCCCCTATCAGACCCCCCCCTCCCTATCAGACCCTCCCTCCCTATCAGACTCCCCCCCCCCCCCCCCCCTCCCCCCCTATCAGACCCCCCCCTCCCTATCAGACCCTCCCTCCCTATCAGACCCTCCCTCCCCTATCAGACTCCCCCCTCCCTCCCCCCTATCAGACCCCCCCCTCCCTATCAGACTCCCCCCCTCCCTCCCCCCTATCAGACCCCTCCCTCCCTATCAGACCCTCCCTCCCTATCAGACCCCCCCCCCTCCATTGACTGCTTTAAATCCAGGGTTCTTACGGTCATTAAAAACCTGGAAAATTCATGGAAATTAAAAATGCAAATTCCAGGCCCTGGAAAAGTTTTGGAAAACAATATTTTTCCCAAAGTTTTGGAAAAGTCATGGAAATTGAACTAAAGTTGCGTCAAATATAATTTATATTTTAGCTAATCGTCGAAATAGTAATACTATAATGATAATAAATACTGTATGGTATAGTAATGAAACGTAAAATGGCATTTAACTGACGAGGTGTTTTGCTGGTGAGAGATTTGAGTTGCTTTAGCGTGAAGATTAGAAGCTAGTAAGCCAACTATTAGATTTGTTTTAGATAGGCTCAACATGTTTCAGATGCAGACCTTATTTTCCTGTTCCATACTGCTGAGAAAGAGTAATTGTTTTGGTCATGGAAAATTAGGTAAAGGTCCTGGAGAAGTCATGGAAAGTCATTGGTGAAAAAGTGAATGAACCCTGTGAATCCAGGCTAAACCCATACTTGGACTCCTTACCGGGCTGATGGTGCCGATGCATTTGTTTATCTGCATATGAGCTGAGTGTTAATGTTTACGTCGGTGTTTCTTTTATTTATTTATCTTATGAAAGGTTGTGTTGGCTTCCTGTTCTGCTCTGTGCAGCACTTTGGGTTGTTTTTAAATGTGCTTTATAAAAAAATGTGATTGATGATAGAATTGTTTTTGTTGTTATTGTTTCCGAGGTGTTTTATTGACGTTGTGTTATTGTTTCTGATATTTCTGATTTTACATGTATTATATTTGTACATGGATTATTTTAAATATTTTTCTAGTTCTCTATCTGTGTTTTACTTTTATGGATGCACCACGACACCAAGTCAGATTCCTCGTACGTGTCGACCTACCTGGAAATAAACCTGTTTCTGATATTTCATGTTGTTGTTTTCCTCCCAGCTGTGCTGCTGCTGCTGCTGACATCGTGGTGCGTTCAGGGACTCCTCCAGGTGGACGTGTTACCCAGAAGGCCTCTCATCGGGCTCGGGCAGTGGCAGCAGCTGTTCTGCCGGGTGCAGGGATGTCCCACAAGGCCGACCGTGTCGTGGTCGTGGCTGGACGACCGGCCCCTCGCAGCCTCAGTGCAATCCAATCAGAGCGGCTCCTCAGTGACCTTTGACCCCGTCAGGATGCACCACGAAGGAGCCCTGCAGTGCCGGGTCCGCTGCGGGGAGGAAAGCGGGAAGAGCCTCAGCACCCTGCACCTCTACTGTAAATACACACAAATATATAAATATATATATATACTGCAGAACTTAGTATATTATATTTATAAGTTGGATTTTATTTACAGAATCAGAATCAGGTTTATCACCAGGTAGGTTGACACGTACGAGGAATCTGACTTGGTGTCGTGGTGCAGACATAAAAGTAAAACACAACAATTAAAAACACAGAACTATTTTAAGAAAAAATACAATATATAGTCAAATAAAAAAATAAAATAAAGCAGTATTTACATTGAAATAGGATGGAATACAATATAAAATATGTGCAGTAAAAAACAGATATTGTCAACATTATGTAAATAAATAGTAAACCCTGTATATAATGAGTAAACCTCTGTGTTTGCAGCCTTCCCATCGGCCCCTCTGATTGGTGGTCAGGAGCGGCTCAGGTTGGGGGCGGAGTCTGTGCTCACCTGTCAGGTGTCTGGTGTGTACCCCCCCGAGCAGCTGACGCTCAGCTGGCTGCAGGGAGGCTCCGTGCTGCAGAGCACCAGGGGCACGGAGCACTCAGAGTACCGGTTCAAGCCCCAGGAGCAGGACCGGGGGCGGAGCCTGATCTGCAGGGCGACGCTGGACCTGAAGGACCTGCCGACGGAGGACCAGACCCGCGAGACTGAGGTTCTGCTGGACCCGCTCTGTGAGTGAATCTCTGGAGAGCAGATGCTCAGGGATAGAATAATAATAATATTAATAATATTTGTGATCCTCTCCAGAATGGAAGCAGTCATCACATACAGAGCATCAACTAGTTCCTGAACAGTGTCCTTCACATGCTGATATCCAAGAGAGGGAGTTACACAGTCACAAGATGGAGGAGTAGAAAGCAGTATTCAATGTTTACTTCAGATTAGCTCCACGTCAGAAATGAGCATGCTTGATGTCTCTCTCCATAGAGGCTGAATCATCATGTTAATCACATAGCTATCATCTGCCTCAAACAGTCCTGATGCTCTTCTAGGTCATCACACATCCTGTCATGTTCTTAGCTGCAGTTGGGATACCTTTGTTATCAAGTTACTCTCATGTTGGAAGAGGACATTCAGTGTTCTCCCAACAATGAAATAAGTCCTCCTCCTCAGTCGCTCCTGTGGTGACGGAGATCTCCTCCTCTGCTCTGCTGATGGTCGGCGCTCCGTTCGTCCTCTCCTGCTCCGCGAGGGGAAACCCGGAGCCGCAGATCAGCTGGAGCTTCAGGTCTGCAGGCGGACAGGTGGAGGCGGGCAGACCCTCTGATAGGCTGGAGATCGCTCAGGTGAGGCTGAGCGACGCCGGACGCTACGACTGCGAGGCGAGGAACAGCGAGGGGAATCACAGCGCCAGCGTGGAGGTCAGAGTGCACGGTGAGAGAGAAGTTTGTTTTAACGTCTCTGACTTTATTCTGAGTTTTCCCCAAAATATCTGAATTCTGACTATTTCTCAACATTCTGACTTTATTCTGATTTTTTTCTCAACATTCTGACTTTATTCTGATTTTTTTCTCAAAGTTCTGACTTTTCCTCAAAATAACTGAATTCTGACTTTTTCTCAAAATTCTGACTTTTCCCCCAAAATATCTGAATTCTGACTTTTTCTCTAAAATATCTGAATTCTGACTTTTTCTCTAAAATATCAAAATTCTGACTTTTCTCCCTAAATATCTGAATTCTGACTTTTTCTCTAAAATATTAAAATTCTGACTTTTCTCCCTAAATATCTAAATTCCGACTTTTTCCCTAAAATATCTGAATTCTGACTTTTTCTCAAAATATCTGAATTCTGACTTTTTCTCAAAATTCTGACTTTTCCCCCTAAATATCTGAATTCCGACTTTTTCTCAAAATCTCTAAATTCTGACTTTTCCCCCTAAATATCTGAATTCTGACTTTTTCTCAAAATTCTGACTTTTTCTCAAAATTCTGACTTTTCCCCAAAATATCTAAATTCTGACTTTTCCCCCAAAATATCTAAATTCTGACTTTTCCCCCAAAATATCTGAATTCCGACTTTTCCCCTGAAATATCTGAATTCTGACTTTTTCTCAAAATTCTGACTTTTCCCCCAAAATATCTGAATTCTGACCTTTTCTCTAAAATATCAAAATTCTGACTTTTCCCCCTAAATATCTGAATTCTGACTTTTTCTCAAAATTCTGACTTTTCCCCCAAAATATCTGAATTCTGACCTTTTCTCTAAAATATCAAAATTCTGACTTTTCCCCCTAAATATCTGAATTCTGACTTTTTCTCAAAATTCTGACTTTTCCCCCTAAATATCTGAATTCTGACTTTTTCTCAAAATCTCTAAATTCTGACTTTTTCCCTAAAATATCTGAATTCCGACTTTTTCTCAAAATATCTGAATTCTGACTTTTTCTCCAAATTCTGACTTTTTCTCCAAATTCTGACTTTTCCCCCAAAATATATGAATTCCGACTTTTCCCCCAAAATATATGAATTCCGACTTTTACTCAAAATTCTGACTTTTTCTCAAAATCTCTAAATTCTGACTTTTCCTAAAATATCTGAATTCTGACTTTTTCTCAAAATATCTGACTTTACATTGGAGGTCAGAAATGACGTCCACCCCAGTTTACTGCGTTCGTGTATCACAAGTCGGGAAAAACCCCACAGGAAAGTCGTTGACAGCTTTAGCAGTTCACCATCACCCAATATTTTTAGGACTATGTTGACAATGTTCACATTTTACTTTTAATTCTTGGCTATTATTGAATGATTTTTCCAATTTCTGAAATGTATTTTTTAGAAATGTTCCACGTGTTTTCCGGATGCTTTTCACACCCTCTGAACCGGAAGAGAAATACAACTATGATTCGAGGAGCAAAGCTGTTACAAATGTATATGTTACTTAAATTATCAAAGTGTTCCAGTTTAACCGAACGTTCCATAACTCACCTGTCCTCCCCCCCCACAGCCCCCCCCACCAACACCTCCCTGTCAGTGAGTCCAGGTGAGCAGGTGCTAGAGGGGCAGCAGGTGACCTTTACCTGCCAATCAGACGGAGCCCCGCCCCCCACGCTGGTGCTGAGGAGGGAGGGGGAGGAGCTTCAGAGGACAGACTCCGCCTCCTCCTCCTCTCTCTCCTTCAGCCTCTCCTCCGCCTCGCTGCAGGACTCCGCCTCCTACCTGTGTGAAGCATCCAATCAGTACGGAGCTCACCTGGTGAACCGATCCATCACCGTCACAGGTACGGCTTTACCGTCTTAACTAACGTTAACTATCTCTGTAGCGGCAGTCGTTGTAGCGTGTTTTGTTGTTGTTTACATGTAGTCGTGTTTATACGGTGTTGTTGTTCTGTCAGCTCACCCCCTGCAGGTGGATCTGAGTCCCCTGGTCCCTGCAGCAGATCGGGGTTCAGATCTGCTGCTCACCTGCCGGGCCTCTGGGTGTCTCCTCCCCCCCACCTTCACCTGGAGGAGGACTGACCAGAACCACACCCTCCTCCAGGGGTCACACCAGAACCAGAACCACACCCTCCTCCAGGGGTCACACCAGAACCAGAACCACACCCTTCTCCAGGGGTCACACCAGAACCAGAACCACACCCTCCTCCAGGGGTCACACCAGAACCACACCCTCCTCCAGGGGTCACACCAGAACCAGAACCACACCCTGCTCCAGGGGTCACACCAGAACCAGTCCCTGCTCCTCCTGCAGGATGTGGACCTCCAGGATCAGGGAGGGTACAGCTGTGAGGCCGAGTGTGACTCTGTGATCCGGACCGCTGAGATCCAGCTCCACGTCTTCTGTGAGTCCCTTAACAGCTCAACTAACTGACCCAATGACAAACCAAGGCACCTCTCTAGTGGCTCCGCCCACCAAGTTGAAACCAAGGGATAATTCATAGTAGCAGAATTCACAAAAGGACACTGACGAAACCCAAATCCCCGTTAGGCTGTGAAATGACATTTGGAGTGGTTATTGATCCCAATTTGGGAAGTGTTTTTGTGCGTGGAGTGGTTTTGGGGTTCTGTCTACCGTGAGTAGTGTTGTGACCTTCGGATATAGAGAGCACAAGATGAACATGATTACTAACGATCAACATCCGTGCACAGAGAGGAATATTGAAGTGTTTCCAGGTCCTCGTCTTCTGTGAGTCCGAGACACCGTTAGGATTCAATTTCAATTCAAGTTTATTTATATAGCCCAAAATCACAAATCCTATTTGTCTCAGAAGTCAACAAACACAATTGGCAATGTAAAACAATGTGAAAACAACAAACGTATCTTATAAGATCAATGTGAAAACACCAATTTAAAAAGGAACATAACACAATGACACAAATACAGTTAGAGTACAATAAAAAACATTCCATAAAAGGAAGGGTCCATGAGGAGGGGGGGTTTAAAACCAGTCTCAACTGTGCGCTGTACTAAAGAGGAAAGTCTTTAACCTGCTCTTAAATGTGTGGACACCGTCTCCCTAATCAGCGCTGGAAGTTGATTCCAGAGGAACGGGGTAGCCGAAAGCTCGAGCACCTGACCTTTGTTAGTGGACTCTGGGAACCAGCAACAGACCTGCATTCTGGGACCTTAATGCCCTAGAGGGGCAATAGGAGATTACAAGATCCTGTAGGTAGGATGGTCCCTGACCATTTAGCGCTTTGTATGCGAGTAAAAGTATTTTACTTAGAATGTCACATAAAAAATACTTTAGCCAAGTGGCAACCTTCAAGTCTGAGAGAAACCCCCTCTGACGCAACACAGGGGTTTTAGCCTCTGCAGATATCAATCAAATACAATATCTGAATTCTGACTTTTTCTTTTTTATGACTTTTTTTTCTAAATTATGACTTTTTCTCTCATAATCTCGAGAATCTGACTTTTACCACACACACAAGAATTCAGACTTTTTGCTTAAATGTCAGACTTTTTCTGAACATCTCAAAATGATGCTGCCTTACTTTTACATGGAGTTGGGAAATAGGAGTGACGTTACACCCGAGTGTACTGCATTTCAGTAGCACCCATCTGCATGAGAGAGAACACCACAACAAGCAGAATAGAGCCTCTCTTCAATGCTCGGTAGTTTTAGCTCCGCCCTCTTACGTCACTTCTGGTTTCCCAAAATCAACATAGAGTCTTCAAAATAACAACAAGGTGACAGCCAATAAAACAACATGCCAAACGTGTGGCTTCAAAACTGTAGTCCACAATCCAATAGCGTTCATCGGAGTGACTTCAAATTGGGCAGATATTTTTCTCAGGTTCCAAAGAAGCAGAGATTCAAGTGTGAAGTATTTTGGAAGTGCGGTTATCCAGGAATCTGCTTTGAAGAATGCAGGAGATCAGGCATTGGGACAGCACTAGACAGGATTACATTAGATACTGAGACATTCCTGCAGGTCTCTCTGAGGGTCTCTTGAGGGTCTCAGAGGGGGCTCAGGGTCTCTCTGAGGGACTCTGAGGGTCTCAAAGGGGGGTCAGGGTCAGTCGACACTTCAGTTTGCCTGACGGTCAGACCAGAGCGGTCGAAGGTCACAGAGCCCCTCCCTTCTGTTAGATTATATATATATAGAAATGTATTTATTCGGATAAAGCCCTCGAGACGCACCATCTGGTTTTCAAGGGGGTCCCGACAAAAGCCACGTCTCACAGACAGACATGAAGAAAATACCAGAAAGCAAAGCACGACAAACCACGTACCGTCTGTCACGTAGCATTCATGGAGTCAGACCTACAATCCTCACAATGTGATGGACAGGGTCTCAGATCAGTTTGATCAATAACAAGAGCAGCTGGAAGTGACATGATGCTGCTGAAACGAACCCACTGATGATCAGCAGGTCAAGTACTCCAGTCTGTTGGGGCTTTACACGTCAACGCTCTTCTGACAATGGACAGAGGAATACATCTGGACAGAGTGTCTGACTCGATCATTTGAAGGTACAAAAATACTGCTTTAAATAAGGGGACAGTTCAAGGAAATGCATTTAATATAAGTCGAAGCCAATGCAGAGGGAGGTTCCTCTCACTGATCTGTGTTGAATCTGATCCGAGCAGGACACACTGACAGGAAGTGACACAACAGGGGAGCAGGGCCAAACACACACACACACACACACACACACACACACACACACACACACATACACACACACACACACACACACACACACACACACACACACGCACACACGCACGCACACGCACACACACACACAGACACACACACACACACACACACACACACACACACACACACACACACACTGTACACCCCCTCACACAGTTCCAGTAAGACACAGCTCCCCCGCAGAGACATTGGACCCTCAGTTTGTTCTGTCAGGAGTTCATGAACCTCTCACAGGAACATCAAATCCTTTCAGACACACTTCATCAGATAACGATAGAGACGATACACAGAAGTAAACCGTTTTTTTAAACAGGACACATCTTTATTTGCAGGAAGTAATTAAACAGAGATGATCAATAATGTGCAACAACCTTCAAGTGCCTAAAATAAACTCAGTGTGTTGGTGGAAAATGTCCTCTACTCAGTGAGTGGCTTTAAAAAGATAACTTCCTGTTGTCTCTTTAGGGACTGTATCTGCTATGCATCAGCGTAAATGATTATATAAAGCCGTCACTTTAACACGTCTCACTTTCGAAGAGGAGAGGAGGGTTAAGAGAGCTGGAAAGTCATGTTTTTAAATAACATCACCACCTAGTTTATTGCCAAGTTGGTTTATATACCGATTTTACAGCCACTTAGTGACAAAGAGAGTGAGCTACAGTGAGTACAACCAACACTAGGAAACTGTGAAAATGACATCACAGGTAGCCCCGCCCACAAGCATGCGCCGCTTTATCGTCTATTTTACTTTTAATGGGACTATAGTTTACTAAATGACATCATGCTGTGTTGAAGAAGACTTGGAAATACAGATTGAGACCATAAACTCATCAGGAAAATGTTTACTGAGGTAATAAATAAAGAGAGAAGTAGGAACATCTCCTCATAGACTTCAGGATGTGTTGTCGATGAAGTATCTCTAACTCTCCGGATGTTTCTTCTCGCAGCGTTTCCGTCCGATCCGGTTCTGGAAGCTCCCGGTCCGGTCCTCCTTGGTCAAGAGGCGGTCCTTCGTTGTAACGTCACCAACGTGTTCTCAGCCAATCAGATGAGGATCCTGTGGTTGTCTGGCAACAGGACGCTGTTGTCCGAGTCGCTCAGGTTCTCCGGTTCCTTACAGAACGTCTCGTCTGTTCTTCAGTACCAGGTCCAGGAGGATCAGCCGGTTCTGGTCTGCAGGGCGGAGCTGCTAAGGGAGGACGGAGATGTTTGGAGGTCCAGGAGGACGAGTGTAGCTCTAAAGGTTCACTGTGAGTGTCTGAGCAAATCAAATACTTCCTGTTAGAGGCTTTTATTGTGAAGGAGCTACTTCTTTAATCTCAGATTGAGGTTTTGTTGAATTAAAATTCAGGCTTTGTTGATTTTAGATTAAAGGTTTCGAAAAGCACAAATTCAAGTTTTGTTGAACTCAGATTAAAATGTTGTTCCTCTCAGATTATTTATTTTTTAAATCTCAGATTCAGGTTTTGTAAATCTCCGATTGAATCATTTGGGATTAACAAATTCACGCTTTGTTAATCTCAAATTCTGGTTTAGTCGAACTCCGATTCAGATTTTGTCAAACTGAGTTTCAAGTTTTTGAAATCTGAACCAATGAGTCCCGTTTGTGTTGCAGATCCTCCGAGGGGAACCTCCCTGTCAGTGAGTCCAGGTGAGCAAGTGCTGGAGGGGCAGCAGGTGACCTTTACCTGCCAATCAGACGGAGCCCCGCCCCCCACGCTGGTGTTGAGGAGGGAGGGGGAGGAAGTTCAGAGGACAGACTCCGCCTCCTCCTCTCTCTCCTTCAGCCTCTCCTCCGCCCGGCTGCAGGACTCCGCCTCCTACCTGTGTGAAGCATCCAATCAGTACGAAGCACAACTGATGACCCGATCTATCACCGTCACAGGTACGTTACTGTTGTCAGTGGTGTAGTACTATGACTCATTGAGAGTAAAAGTGAAGCTAAAACTCAGAGCCATGAGGCGCTCCATGTGAGAGCGTTAGGCCCTTATTTAGTTTAATTATTAGTTTAACATTTAATTGGCACATTCAAAATTATATAAAATATAATCGAAAACCTAGAGGACCGAGTGCAGAGCCTTGAGGAACTCCACACGAAACATTTATTTTCTTAACTCTCTTGTTTTTGGTGATTTCACACTAAAAACATTCACTGAAAGCTCACCTATCATGCTATTTTCAGGCAATAGCATAGGTCTCAGCAGTGGCGGCGCCAGAGTATTTTTGTTGGGTAGTCTATGGTAGGGCTAACCCATACAGTGGTGGGGCTCAAGTCAGTATTTGTAGCCTAATGTAATTACATACACGCTATATCGCACCCATTGACAGTGAAACGCCACGCGTGAGGCTTTTATTAGTCTCCTTTTATCAGCTAAATTACATCGAGAGCAACAGGTGTGAGTTAAACAATACAATAGCCTATTCTGCTAATTCCACGTTGTTACAGCATGCTACGCAGCGGCAGAAACAAGAAAAGTTGGCATATAGAATTGACACGGAGAGAGAGAGAGAGAGGGAGAGTGAGGGAGAGACACAGGTAAACAGAGAGAGACAGACACAGCACACAACAGGTGGCCACTTTTTCAAATGACCCATTATTACAAAATATATTCAAAACTCACTATTGACGTTCTCAAAGCAGCACGATCCGCCGGTTGTTGTGGTTGGAAGCGAAAATGTCAATGACACGCTGGACATCCAGTGCTTTACTCCTCTGCTTATTGATAGCCATTAGCCAGCAGGCCCAGGTTGCTGTTCCGTGCATCACCACTGCTGTTTCTTAGATAATTCTTGATGCGACGGAGACAGGAGAAGCTGCGTTCACCGCCAGCAGAGCGCAGAGTCAGGGAGATGCATATGAGTCTGTGTAAATCCGTATAGCCATCCTTGTAGGGTCGCATTAAAGCGCCTGTTCGACTTGTACCTCAATGCGAGGGCGTTTAAGAACAAATCTATCCATCCGAAATATACAATTAATCTTAGAAGTTCTGCTGTCTGTCTGCAATTTACTCGGCGCGAGTTTGGGGACTTTTCACTGTACACGTGAATCAGTAATGCATGACGCAGCAGACCCAACGTTTCGTTGCTCTGTTTGGCTGTTCAAATTGCATTCGGAAGCATTTCGATCTGACCGCGGCCGCGCTGATATTATAACGCGAAAGGATTTCCACACCTTTAGTGTATAAAACTCCCCCACTACTTAGACTATTCCTTACACCCCTCTAGCATAAGCCGAATGGTCTCAACCATATTGCGTCAGTAACGTCCACTTCAGGATCAGTTTGTGTGTTGTGGACACGACCGGTAGATTTTCGCAATCCGTGTTCTCAACATGCTTACTTTAACATAATTTTTCATGGTCGGGCTAAGGTAGGGCTAAGCCATTTCTTGGTATGGCTGTAGCCTACCCCAGCCATACCCTGGCGCCGCCACTGGGTCTCAGATATATAAAAATATATAAAAAACATGTCTATGAAGTGTTTTGCTCCAAACACCAAACAGATCATTCTAGCCATGCCTCATATCCCTCTATTCCACTTCCTGTTTCTAAAGTGATGTTTGGGTATAAAGCTTTAAAGAGGAGGGGTCAGAGCTCAAGCGGGACCCGGCAGCTACTGTCTAAACTAAATGCTGCCGTGATGAAACGCCATATCATGGATTATCAAGGATTCTCTCTGAAACAGTTTGGAGCTCAAAGGCTTTCTCTCTTGCCGGTTATACCACAAGGTGAGTTCCTTTCTACTTCCTGCTTCTTCACACACATGCTCTCCAGTACAGGTTAGCTCTGAGTGTTAGCGATGCTAATGTAAACACCGACCATATTACGTCCAAAACAGTCGGGCATTGTTTCTGATAGCAACGTTTCTGATTGGGCCGTGGGTCCACATTTCAGATATTACGTCATATCGGACGCAAATCTGGATCAGCTCCGTTGTTCCCCGTTTTTAGAGATTTGGGTACGGAGGAAAAGAGAGAGGGTTTTATTTCCTGACACTGCGTGAGTTCCCCGACACACCGGGGACACATGTTGATGTAGAGAGACATCAGAAAGTGCATTTTGCATGATAGGTCCCCTTTAATATAAACATAAGTAGACATATTTTACGTACAAGTATGATACATTAATTTGCAATACATTCCTTTGGTTGAAATATAGATTTGTTTTTGATGGGCATCGATTAAATTAACACCTTGCAGTGAAATCAGTGCATATACAAATCAAAAACTAGTTTACAATTTTATTAACCTCAGATTTGGGTTCTGTTGATTTTAATCTTGTTAAACTCAGATTTAAATTGTGTACATTTCAGATTCAGGTTTCGTTAATCTCGGATTAAAATGTTGTGAACCTCAGACTTATTTACAACAATAAGATGTGCATGACTAACTGGATGCTAACTAAATCAAATATGTTTTCATAAATGTAACTTTGTGGGCAGGTTAAGCGCACAGTTATTAAAAAGGTCAATAAAAAGTTTGTTTTAACTTCCTCTGAATGATAATAACATTTTTGGTGGATGACAGACTTTATAAATGTTCCCCCGGTTCCTCTTCTGCTTCTTGTTTCTGTGGTTGTTGTGACAGATGTTATCTGAAGAGTCTCCCTCCTTCACAAGATGCTGAGCTGCTGTGGACAGAAATAAACTGTGACTCTGTGCTCAGTAATGTGTCGGCCTCCTGAGCGAGCAGCTGATTACATCCACAGATATTCACATACACATATATATATATATATATATATATATATATATGAATAACTTCAGTGAACATTAATGGCGCATTTCCACTGCCGCGCGTAGCACGGTTTAAGCGTGCCGTGCCAAACCCGGCCCGTTTTTTTGTTGCGTTTCCACTCGGGGTAGTTCCGGCTAGCGGGTACTGTTTCACAGTTTTTCTGGCTCTCCAATATCGAGGTTCTTTCCGGGCCAACAACCGGGCTGAGTTTGCTGAACTAGTGAGAGAATCGCTGGCAACTACAACAAGATGAACATATTTGACCGTGATTTAATTGTAATACACGTTTCAAAATGATGCCGAAGTAACAACATACTGATACCGGTTAGTAAAAACCATGAATTAATGCTTTGACAAGTCTGCAGACAGACGGCAGGCGAAACACCTTTTAAAATGCGTGTTTTCTGAATGGAGATCGGCTAAGCTAACGTTATATATGCTCCGACCGTCCACACTCACAACAACGGCCTACAGACATAAATAAAGCAGCGACTGTATTCTCCATGACACAGGCAGTCTGTGGTTTGTACTTGTTTAACTTCTGTCTAGTTTCTGAACAGATATGAGGAGCTGTGAGCTCTGAGGGCTAACAGCTAACGGCTGTGTTGTTTTCCCTGTGTTTCTCATTGAAGATGACGTCACGGCTCCGCCTACACTGCGTTACTATAGTTACTGCCCCAGCTACTAAACTGTAATGGAGACGCAGCATAAAGTGAGCCTGGCCTAACGAGACCTAACCAAACCGTACTCAGCCGAGCGAGGCCTGCAGTGGAAATGCGCCATTAGAGACACTGCTAAGATTTCCCTTTCTATGGTCTTGCTATTTAAAAGTATACATGCATTGAGTAAAAGGACGTTTTAGATTTGTTATAGAAACTATTGATGATGTTTTCCTTAAATTTCCAATAAGATAAGATGAGAGGTTTTTATTGATCCCAAATTGGAAAGAGTTTGCGTTGCAGCAGCATAAAAAAACAAGGCATTGCACATGAGTAGAAGTTAAAGAGTAGAAATAAACAATTCGAGAATTTAAACATCTCAAAATAGAATTAAAATATACATTAAAAAGTAGATACAGTAGACCATGAAGATAAAACAATCTATAAACTCTGCCAATAAAACACTGAATTCTAATGTTAGAATTTTCAGAATTGAATCCTAGAAAATGGCATCTGGTGAAATAAAGGAAGTTGCAGTGGTTTAAGACCTCAAGTAATGCAAAGAATACACGTTCATATTCATTTTTAAATATCACAATACTGATGTTTTAACTTAGGCAGAGTTTATAAATCACTATTTGTTGGAATGCATTGGATTTTCTTTTTGATATTAAAAGTTAAGGCTTAGTAAAAAGCATTTTTAAAAAGGTGTTTTTAGAAGTTAAAAGCCAGCCCATTCAGTGTTTTAAAGGTTAATTATATGATCTTACATCACATGTTACTTGTTAGACGCTTTTATCCAAAGTGACTTACATACTCAACACTGTGGAGAATCCCCACAGGAGCAGTTTGGGGTGAAGAGTCTCAACGACATGCTGACTGCAGTGGGGTTTGAACCTGTGACCCCCTGATCCCAACACCAACGCACAACCCACTGCGCCACAGCCTTATATAAACTGTTAAACCGCTCCTGTTATAAACTCTGCTTCACCAAACAGTTCAGTTTCATTCTTTCACTTTTTAATTACAGACGTTCTGTCAGGAGGAGTTATAATAGAAGGATAAAAGTTGTGATGCCCTTATCTTAGTGTTAAAAGTTGTCTTGTTTTGACTTTCCATTGAAACTCCCTTCCTGTGTTTGACACTAAATGATCCTCCTTCACACTTTCTGAGAAATCTTCCTCCTCATTGTTGAAACTACTGTTTCGAAACCCCTGCCGAGCAGTTTTAAAAAGTCCAGTCACTTTGATATAAAACAGAGAAAGTTCATCCATTATCAAAGTAGTTGGAGATTTAGCTTGTTGTGGTGTTCCCCTTCCTGTATTGTGTTATATAGGTTTTAGTGCATGTAAATGGTCTGCATTATATTCTAACTTATTTTTTGTCATACTCTATTTAGTCGTTTTTTGGGTATAAACATGCTGCTGTGCCGTGGAAACAAATCCCAATATTTGGCAATAGAGGATATGTAATCCATAAAGAACACACTGGGCCAGGTTAAGTACAAAAAAGAGAGGCTAAAATAGAGACTTTTTCATATCTAAGAAACCGTCAATAGGCGCTTTCACACCGGAGTACTTTTCCCCCGAACTAGGCCGATAGGGGGAGATTTGGTTTCACACCAAAAAGGATCTGGAACTAGCCCCTAGTTCGCGCGAACCTTTTCACATCCAGATAGTCCCTGCTAGAGAGGTGGTACTTTCCTGAGGAGGAAATGGTTCGTGGGTGGGTGTTTCTCAATGTCGAGTACGCTTCCTTGGTAGCACATGTCTTCCGAGTCACTTGCTTCAGAAGCGAGACAAGAATGCTTCCTGGCATTCGGAAAACGAAGAGTGGAACAGGTGAGCAGGTGTGCGTCATATGAGAGGCCCCGCCTTACATTTTCCGCCACAGATTTGGGGAAATTGGTCCGTGCGCAAAGCATTGTGGGGATTTTAAGACCGCGGAGTCTACACATGTGGAGCCTCGACATTTCTCCAAACTAAGTACGCCTGGCTCGGTAGATTTCCAAGTATGCTGGAGATTGGAACAGTCCTTCGGCGGCACTCGATGACGTAGTACGCTTGAAATAGTGGCTCTGGAGCAGCCTTCCTCGACATTGAGAAACACCCGGTGTGTCGGCCACACTAACAATTTCTGATTGGCCGGACGATTTGCAAACCACGCCCCGTAAAACTCAAAGCAGAAGAAGAAGTGACGTCAGCGGCTTCATTTGCCTAATCCTCCCTCTGGGACTTATTCCGGTGAGAACGCGATCTACTATCCCTGTTCCAGGGACTAAAGAGTTCAGGGGAACAAGTACCGGCTAAGTACTTGGTGTGAAAGCGGCTATTGTTTCCAAAAAAGGGGATATTTCACTGCTAGTTGGGCGAAAAGCAGCATTTTATTGTCATGACTAGAATAAAAGTTTGACGTGTTTCACTAGCCCTAACCCTAAACCCTCTGCATGAATGAGGTGTGAATGGATGAATGACTCGTAGTATGTAAAGTAATTTGAGGGGTCGAAAAGACCTGATAAAGCGCTATATAAGTAAAGTCCTGTTACCATTTACCATTTCAGAAAGACTTTAAATCAAATGTCTGACAAGCTTTCACATTATAAAGAGTATTAGTTGTTCAGCAAAGCATTATAATCTTAATCTGGTCTCCACAGCGCCCCCCAGGAACACCTCGGTGCTGGTCCTGCCCTCTACGGTGGTCCAGGAGGGACAAACCATCACCGTCTCCTGCCACACCGTCTGCTTCCCGCCCGCCGCCGTCAGTCTGAAGAACCTGGCCAATGGGACGGAGCTATACTCGTCCAACGGCACCTTCCTATTGGTCAACGTGACGGCCAGAGACTCGGGGATGTACCAGGTCAACGTGACCAACGAGCTGGGGTTCCAGGTCCGAGTGTTCAGCATCCGGGTCAGAGGTCAGTGCTGTCTCCCTTTGACTTAATATATGTTTTATGCATTATCACAGACAAACTGAACCGGAAATTCTATGTCCTTGTATGAGACTTTTTACATAGATTTAAAAAAAATTGTTTTAATAATAGTTTTAATTTTTTGGTTGTTTTTCTTACAATTGATCTTTAACTGTGTTTATGTATGCACCATATATACACCAAGGGAAATTCCACGTGTGAACCTAGTTGGCAATAAACCTGTTCTGATTCTGATTCGGTAGTAAGGGTTCTTGTAAATCACAAAGCTATTTGTTACTCTGATTATTACCTGGGGAGGGGGAGATAGTATTGTTTTTATTAGTAAATGTTCTATGTTTTTGGTTTGTGAAGCACTTTCAGAATCAGAATCAGAATCCCTGTATTAGTCCCGCAGAGGGGACATTTACATTGTTACAGCAGAGAAGAGCCATAGACAGCTTCATGTTACCTGGTATATATTGCACAGTTATTAACGGCATATATATATATATTGCACATATTGCACATAGTTACCTTTTTGTGTATGAAAAGTGCTAAATAAATAAAGTTTGATTTGCTACTGACATAGTTAACAACCTCCTGGTTTATTTTATCCTGAATGTGTCCTCCTCCACACAGAAAGGAGCTCCAGTCCTCCCAGTCTCGGCAGCGTTCTCATCCCAGTCCTCTGCTCCGCCGTTGGGCTCGCCGCCGCTGCTCTGCTCCTCGACATGCTGAGGAGATCCAGGAAGAAAGGTTTCTATCAGCTGCCGCAAACTGCCCCGCCATCAGCCTGAGGGACGCTAACCGCGGGCTACTGACTTTCAGCATGTGGCTACCAGCTTACATCAAGTAGCTACCCCTCAAACATGTGGCTAACACGTCCAAACATGTGGCTAGCATCCTCAAACATGTGGCTAGCATCCTCAAACATGTGGCTAGCATCTCCAACATGTGGCTAGCATCTCCAACATGTGGCTAGCATCTCCAAACATGTGGCTAGCATCTCCAAACATGGTGGCTAGCATCTCCAAACATGTGGCTAGCATCTCCAAACATGGTGGCTAGCATCTCCAAACATGTGGCTAGCATCTCCAAACATGTGGCTAGCATCTCCAAACATGTGGCTAGCATCTCCAAACATGGTGGCTAGCATCTCCAAACATGTGGCTAGCATTTCCAAACATGTGGCTAGCATCTTCCAACATGGTGGCTAGCATCTTCCAACATGGTGGCTAGCATCTCCAAACATGTTGCTAGCATGTCTAAACATCTGGCTAGCATCCCTAAACATGCGGCTAGCATCTCCTAGCATGTGACTAGCATCTCCAAACATGTGGCTAGCATCTCCTAGCATGTGACTAGCATCTCCAAACATCTGGCTAGCATCTCCAAACATGTGACTAGCATCTCCAAACATGTGACTAGCATCTCCAAACATGTGGCTAGCATCTCCAACATGTGGCTAGCATCTCCAAACTTTTGGCTAGAATCTCCAAACTTTTGGCTAGAATCTCCTAGCATGTGACTAGCATCCCCAAACATGTGGACTATCTCCAAACATGTGGCTAGCATCACCAAACATTCTGTGGCTACCTTGTAATTGCACCTTCTGTTGTGATATGCTAACATGTGGCTACTGTGTCCAAACATCTGGGTACCACCCTCCTAATTTGTAACTGCTAACATGCTAACCTGTGACTTTGATAGCTCAACATGTGGCAACCACTTTTCAAAACATTACTGCATCATTCCTGGACACTCCAACAACATGGGACTACTTTTTGAGCGGGATTTTACCACTTGACAATTTATTTATAAAGTTTGTTTATATAACTATCATGTGCTTGGATACTACTTCCCAACGAGATACACCAAGTTTCAAAATGTCGCTAATTGTGCCTTCCTTGTTCCAACTTGTGTCTTTTATATGGTAGCGCATTGTTACTTTGTCCAAACATGTTGATGCCACCTTCAAAATGTTGACTGCTAAATGTGGCTACCAGATTCCACATCATTCCGGGACACGGAACTACATGATACAAAACAACTTGTTTTCTAACTATCCTGTGCTTGGCTACCACCTCGTAGCATGCGGCTTTGATAATCAGACATGAGACTAGCTGTATTAGTTGTTTAGATAAACACTGGTGTATTTCTCCATGTGATTCTGGATTATGTCAGAAAATAATCTCAGTGTCAAACAAACGTTTATGATAATTACATGTTTACTTCAGCAGGATAATCTCCACATGTTAACACCACTTGATGATTTCTGAAGTAAAAAGCTAACGTTAGGCTACAGCACGGTCACATGACTTCACATCACCACCGCTAAGCTAAAGGCGGCTAATGTTGGGCTCTAAAGGAACTGTAGCACGGTCACATGACTTCACGTCACCACCGCTAAGCTAAAGGTGGCTAATGTTGGGCTATAAAGGAACTACAGCACGGTCACATGACTTCACGTCACCACCGCTAAGCTAAAGGAGGCTAATGTTGGGCTATAAAGGAACTACAGCACGGTCACATGACTTCACGTCACCACCGCTAAGCTAAAGGTGGCTAATGTTGAGCTATAAAGGAACTACAGCACGGTCACATGACTTCACGTCACCACCGCTAAGCTAAAGGCGGCTAATGTTGGGCTATAGAGGAACTACAGCACGGTCACATGACTTCACGTCACCACCGCTAAGCTAAAGGCGGCTAATGTTGGGCTATAAAGGAACTACAGTATGGTCACATGACTTCACGTCACCACCGCTAAGCTAAAGGAGGCTAATGTTGGGCTATAAAGGAACTACAGCACGGTCACATGACTTCACGTCACCACCGCTAAGCTAAAGGCGGCTAATGTTGGGCTATAGAGGAACTACAGCACGGTCACATGACTTCACGTCACCACCGCTAAGCTAAAGGAGGCTAATGTTGGGCTATAAAGGAACTACAGCACGGTCACATGACTTCACGTCAGTACCGCTAAGCTAAAGGCGGCTAAAGTTGGGCGTGATGACGTTAAGTCGTCTTATTAAGTTCACTTGTTGGCAACCTCCGTCTTTCAATTAACCAGTGAGGTATTTACTGACAGTCTAATGCTATCCTGCTAACGTGATGTTTCCATATCCCAACATGTGACTACACAACCCAGTCTCACGGCATTTCGTGTTATGGTCACAACATTAATTTAATCTATTGATTCGTGCCTGCACCACGTCTTTTTGTCCGGTCGGGTCTTGGAAGACCGGAAGCTGTGGGGTTCATAAAAACATTTTCTTACTTAATATCTTACCCTAAGGCAAGGCAAGGCAAGGCAAGGCAAGGCAAGGCAAGGCAAGGCAAGGCAAGGCAAGGCAAGGCAAGGCAAGGCAAGGCAAGGCAAGGCAAGGCAAGGCAAGGCAAGGCAAGGCAAGGCAAGGCAAGGCAAGGCAAGGCAAGGCAAGGCAAGGCAAGGCAAGGCAAGGCAAGGCAAGGCAAGGCAAGGCAAGGCAAGGCAAGGCAAGGCAAGGCAAGGCAAGGCAAGGCAAGGCAAGGCAAGGCAAGGCAAGGCAAGGCAAGGCAAGGCAAGGCAAGGCAAGGCAAGGCAAGGCAAGGCAAGGCAAGGCAAGGCAAGGCAAGGCAAGGCAAGGCAAGGCAAGGCAAGGCAAGGCAAGGCAAGGCAAGGCAAGGCAAGGCAAGGCAAGGCAAGGCAAGGCAAGGCAAGTTTATTTATATAGCACTTTTCAACACAAGGCAATTCAAAGTGCTTTACAAAAAATGAAAGAGATTAAGAAAATGGCATTTAAAATCAGTCATTAAAAGAAAAGCTAATAAAATAAACATAAACCCTAAGCCTAACCCTTTTATTTTAAATTGTATAATGAGTTTTTTTGCCGTCCGCGAGGAAAAGAAATGGCTCAGAGCCTCAGAATACTGACATCTGTATTTTTTTTCTTCTTCTAATTTGTTATTATTTGGTGCAGGCACGAAACATACTACCAATAGAAATACATTGCTTCTAAAATCGTTCTGTGTCAGAATACTGAAATCTGTATTTTTGTGTTGGTGAACACGAATCAATAGATTAATTTCGTGACTATAACACGAAATGCCGTGAGAGTGTGTTGGACTACACTACCTGATGCTCTGTATATGAACAGCAGCTAACATCATGTTATAGATATGCACCACATTGTGGATCAGTGAGTTTTAATCACAATCTTTGTAAATGTGTTTGTTGCTTTATTTGAGGGAGTGTGCGAATGTGTTTTACTTCATGTGTGCCATGCAACAAAGGTCCAAGTTGCTCCAGGTGTAGAATCTGTTTTCAGTGAACTGTCCCTTTTAAAAAGTTTCCTCTGGATCACATCTTCGGACACGAGTGTTTTTATAAATGAGCAGAAGAGGGAGGCTGGTTTGGTACTTCGTTTTTTATCTTCAAATGTTCTGCTGCCGATCTAATGTGTTTCTCTTTCTGTGCTTTTATTAAAGATATTTATTTCTTCATTGTGCTTTTGGAACATGATTACACCTTCTGGGAATTTCCTGTGAGTCAGCGGCCGAACTTTCTCTTTCTCTTCAGGCCCAGAGTTTCCTGGAAGTGTGCAGATTAACTTTGTGTTTCACACGCTGCAGAAACACCTTGTTGTTTGGCTGGAGGTCCGTGAGGAGGAAACTAAATCCTCTCAGAGAGTGACGTCCTGAGGCTGAAGGTCAGGAGGGTCAACGGACTCTTCAAAGTCTATAGTGTTTAAATAAGCGGCAAAAATGTAAATAACTTTACAGTGGCTCAGTCCGTAGGGACTTGGACTGTGAGCCGTAGGGTCGCCGGTTCAAGTCCCCGAACAGACCTAAATATGGAGTGTGGACTTCTACTTGGAGAGGTCCCAGTTCACCTCCTGCCCTGCCGTAGTGCCCTTGAGCAAGGCACCGGAAAACTAGACTCCTGGTGCTAGACTTCTAGTACTAGACTACTGGTGCTAGACTCCTAGTGCTAGACTCCTGGTACTAGACTCCTGGTGCTAGACTCCTGGTGCTAGACTCCTAGTGCTAGACTCCTGGTACTAGACTCCTGGTGCTAGACTCCTGGTGCTAGACTCCTGGTGCTAGACTCCTGGTACTAGACTCCTAGTGCTAGACTCCTGGTGCTAGACTCCTAGTACTAGACTCCTGGTACTAGACTCCTGGTGCTAGACTCCTGGTGCTAGACTCCTGGTGCTAGACTCCTAGTACTAGACTCCTAGTACTAGACTCCTGGTGCTAGACTCCTAGTACTAGACTCCTGGTTATAGACTCCTAGTACTAGACTCCTGGTGCTAGACTCCTAGTGCTAGACTCCTGGTGCTAGACTCCTGGTACTAGACTCCTGGTGCTAGACTCCTGGTGCTAGACTCCTGGTGCTAGACTCCTAGTACTAGACTCCTGGAACTAGACTCCTGGTGCTAGACTCCTAGTACTAGACTCCTGGTGTTAGACTCCTGGTACTAGACTCCTGGTGCTAGACTCCTAGTGCTAGACTCCTAGTACTAGACTCCTGGTTATAGACTCCTAGTACTAGACTCCTGGTGCTAGACTCCTGGTGCTAGACTCCTGGTTATAGACTCCTAGTACTAGACTCCTGGTGCTAGACTCCTGGTGCTAGACTCCTGGTTATAGACTCCTAGTACTAGACTCCTGGTGCTAGACTCCTAGTACTAGACTCCTGGTACTAGACTCCTGGTGCTAGACTCCTGGTGCTAGACTCCTGGTGCTAGACTCCTGGTGCTAGACTCCTGGTGCTAGGCTCCTGGTGCTAGGCTCCTGGTTCTAGGTGCTTCACTGTGTGTGCTGTGTGCTCTGCCTGTGAGAACATTAAATAGGGTTTCATCCCTCCCATTCCAATTCAAATATTTATTTTCACAGGCAAAAACGTACTTTATGAAGGTAAAATAAATGAAAAAATAGATGTTTTTGCCCTTAATGAAGTTTCAGGTTTGCCCCAAGATTTACATATTTTAAAAAAAACAATGTCTTATACTTCTGTTCCTCGTCTCAAAGTGAACTCCCTCTGAGGCTGGGGCAGTGACATGAGGCCCTGGCAGAGGGACCTGTCTAATTCCTGGCTCTCTGTCTGTTTTATTTAACTAGCCGAACGAATTAATTAAACTTCTTCTTCCTCTTTGTATTTGTTTTTTATTCAACATGGAGCTCTTGGGCTGCTCAGCCCGTCGTTATGGAAACAGGAAATGTGTGAACGAGTTTCTCTCAGGTTTGTTTTTCAGAATAAAAAAACTTGAGGGGGAATCTGTATACTGGTTTAAAGAGATCTCTATCACACACACATACACACACATACACACACACACACACACACACACACACACATACTTTCTGTGCCACTTTCTATTTCTACTCCACTACAATTCAAAGGGACATCATGTCGTTTCACTAAACTACATTATTTAAAAAAAGGATGTTTTCATGTAGAGACGACTCCATTTCACTCCTTTGTTTACTTCAGGAACATAGTGACATCACGATGGAACACTTGCGCTCCAACATTGTAGATGATAGGCTTAGGGGCGGGACATCTCTAAGCTGGTTGACCAATCACAACAGAGTCGCCCAGCTAACCAACAGGCAGTTCGAGACATTAAAGCATGGAGACATGAACCTGAAAATGAGATTTCAGATTCTTATATGCAAATATTATTATCTTTAGTGTGTGTTTTAAATGTTCTTGTATACTCATTAGTGTGTGTTTCTTAAATAATTAAAGAACACAGTACCATCTGTACTCTTCACCTTGTCATTTAAAAATAAATGTTGTAGCTTTATGGAGGTGCGTAACAATACATGTGATTGAAAGCTTGTAAGATTTATTGTTTTGTGCATCAGCATCGAGTGTCTGAGCAGCAGGAGGTCGGAGGTCGGAGGTCAGATTATTCTCCGGTGAATAATATGTTTCTGCAGTTTTTACTTTCGTGGTGCTTTCAGTGTCCTGCCGGGCCTCCGTGACTCCTGACCTCAGCTGAGTGCAAGAGGACGGAGCGTTCTGCTGCGTCTCCTCATTTTAATCTGCTGGTATTTCCTGTTGCTTTGTTTTTCCTTCGTCAGCAGCTCCTGTTCAGACACCAGATCATCTTCTTTATTCAACGTTCACTTCAAAATCTCTGACCGTCGTTAATGTGTGGAAGTGTTGAGTTTTTTAATCTGGAAACCATCAAACCATCAAATACAGGCGGTGCGGACGGAGAGAGGGGGTGGGTGACAAAAACCAAGATAAAAAAGCCTTCACGTGTCAGGCTTCATGGGACCTGATATACAGGGAAGTAAACCTCGACTTTGACACCTTCTATTTTCTTTTATATTTAACGTTTTGTGTAGAAGTATTTATTACAGCGGCCCAGAAACTCTTCAGGAGAAACACGCTGCAGCTTCAGAAAGGATGCAGATAAAAAAAAAAAAAAAGGTTCCACACACAGTCTATGGTTCCACATGAAGAAACATCTCCAGCAACTTGACAACACATGCAGCGTTTAGAGAACATTCAGCAGCTTGAGGAGACATGCTGGGAGACCAGGGGACACTAAAGAGTGACGCACACAGCTGGAGACCAGGGGACACTAAAGAGTGACGCACACAGCTGGAGACCAGGGGACACTAAAGAGTGGCGCACACAGCTGGGAGACCAGGGGACACTAAAGAGTGAGGCACACAGCTGGGAGACCAGGGGACACTAAAGAGTGACGCACACAGCTGGAGACCAGGGGACACTAAAGAGTGACGCACGCAGCTGGGAGACCAGGGGACACTAAAGAGTGACGCACACAGCTGGAGACCAGGGGACACTAAAAAGTGAGGCACACAGCTGGGAGACCAGGGGACAGTAAAGAGTGATGCACACAGCTGGGAGACCAGGGGACACTAAAGAGTGACGCACACAGCTGGGAGACCAGGGGACACTAAAGAGTGGCGCACACAGCTGGAGACCAGGGGGACACTAAAGAGTGATGCACACAGCTGGGAGACCAGGGGACACTAAAGAGTGACGCACACAGCTGGGAGACCAGGGGACACTAAAGAGTGACGCACACAGCTGGGAGACCAGGGGCCACTAAAGAGTGACGCACACAGCTGGGAGACCAGGGATACTAAAGAGTGACGCACACAGCTGGGAGACCAGGGGATACTAAAGAGTGACGCACACAGCTGGAGACCAGGGGACACTAAAGAGTGACGCACACAGCTGGGAGACCAGGGGACACTAAAGAGTGACGCACACAGCTGGGAGACCAGGGGACACTAAAGAGTGACGCACACAGCTGGGAGACCAGGGGACACTAAAGAGTGACGCACACAGCTGGGAGACCAGGGGACACTGAAGAGTGATGCACACAGCTGGGAGACCAGGGGACACTAAAGAGTGACGCACACAGCTGGAGACCAGGGGACACCAAAGAGTGACGCACACAGCTGGGAGACCAGGGGACACTAAAGAGTGGCGCACACAGCTGGAGACCAGGGGACACTAAAAAGTGACGCACACAGCTGGAGACCAGGGGACACTAAAAAGTGACGCACACAGCTGGGAGACCAGGGGACAGTAAAGAGTGATGCACACAGCTGGGAGACCAGGGACACTAAAGAGTGACGCACACAGCTGGGAGACCAGGGGACACTAAAGAGTGACGCACACAGCTGGGAGACCAGGGGACACTAAAGAGTGACGCACACAGCTGGGAGACCAGGTGACACTAAAGAGTGACGCACACAGCTGGGAGACCAGGGGACACTAAAGAGTGACGCACACAGCTGGGAGACCAGGGGACACTAAATGAGTGGCGCACACAGCTGGAGACCAGGGGACACTAAAGAGTGATGCACACAGCTGGGAGACCAGGGGACACTAAAGAGTGACACACACAGCTGGGAGACCAGGGGACACTAAAGAGTGACGCACACAGCTGGGAGACCAGGGGACACTAAAGAGTGACGCACACAGCTGGGAGACCAGGGGCCACTAAAGAGTGAAGCACACAGCTGGGAGACCAGGGGACACTAAAGAGTGAGGCACACAGCTGGGAGACCAGGGGACACTAAAGAGTGACGCACACAGCTGGAGGACCAGGGGACACTAAAGAGTGACGCACACAGCTGGAGACCAGGGGACACTAAAGAGTGGCGCACACAGCTGGGAGACCAGGGGACATTAAAGAGTGAGGCACACAGCTAGGAGACCAGGGGACACTAAAGAGTGACGCACACAGCTGGAGACCAGGGGACACTAAGAGTGACGCACACAGCTGGAGACCAGGGGACACTAAAGAGTGACGCACACAGCTGGAGACCAGGGGACACTAAAAGGGTGACGCACACAGCTGGAGACCAGGGGACACTAAAGAGTGATGCACACAGCTGGGAGACCAGGGGACACTAAAGAGTGACGCACACAGCTGGGAGGCCAGGGGACACTAAAGAGTGAGGCACACAGCTGGCAGACCAGGGGACACTAAAGAGTGACGCACACAGCTGGGAGACCAGGGGACACTAAAGAGTGACGCACACAGCTGGGAGACCAGGGGCCACTAAAGAGTGACGCACACAGCTGGGAGACCAGGGGACACTAAAGAGTGACGCACACAGCTGGGAGACCAGGGGGACACTAAAGAGGGACGCACACAGCTGGAGACCAGGGGACACTAAAAAGTGAGGCACACAGCTGGGAGACCAGGGGACACTAAAGGAGTGAGGCACCACAGCTGGAGACCAGGGGGACAGTAAAGAGTGACGCACACAGTTGGAGACCAGGGACACCCTAAAGAGTGACGTACACAGCTGGGAGACCAGGGGACACTAAAGAGTGACGCACACAGCTGGAGACCAGGGGACACTAAAGAGTGAGGCACACAGCTGGGAGACCAGGGGACACTAAAGAGTGACGCACACAGCTGGAGACCAGGGGACACTAAAGAGTGACGCACACAGCTGGAGACCAGGGGACACTAAAGAGTGGCGCACACAGCTGGGAGACCAGGGGACACTAAAGAGTGAGGCACACAGCTGGGAGACCAGGGGACACTAAAGAGTGACGCACACAGCTGGAGACCAGGGGACACTAAAGAGTGACGCACACAGCTGGAGACCAGGGGACACTAAAGAGTGAGGCACACAGCTGGGAGTCCAGGGGACACTAAAGAGTGACGCACACAGCTGGAGACCAGGGGACACTAAAGAGTGACGCACACAGCTGGAGACCAGGGGACACTAAAGAGTGATGCACACAGCTGGGAGACCAGGGGACACTAAAGAGTGACGCACACAGCTGGAGGCCAGGGGACACTAAAGAGTGAGGCACACAGCTGGCAGACCAGGGGACACTAAAGAGTGACGCACACAGCTGGGAGACCAGGGGACACTAAAGAGTGACGCACACAGCTGGGAGACCAGGGGCCACTAAAGAGTGACGCACGCAGCTGGGAGACCAGGGGACACTAAAGAGTGACGCACACAGCTGGGAGACCAGGGGACACTAAAGAGTGACGCACACAGCTGGAGACCAGGGGACACTAAAAAGTGAGGCACACAGCTGGGAGACCAGGGGACACTAAAGAGTGAGGCACACAGCTGGAGACCAGGGGACAGTAAAGAGTGACGCACACAGTTGGAGACCAGGACACCCTAAAGAGTGACGCACACAGCTGGGAGACCAGGGGACACTAAAGAGTGACGCACACAGCTGGAGACCAGGGGACACTAAAGAGTGATGCACACAGCTGGGAGACCAGGGGATACTAAAGAGTGATGCACACAGCTGGAGACCAGGGGACACTAAAGAGTGACGCACACAGCTGGGAGACCAGGGGACACTAAAGAGTGACACACACAGCTGGAGACCAGGGGACACCAAAGAGTGACGCACACAGCTGGGAGACCAGGGGACACTAAAAAGTGACGCACACAGCTGGGAGACCAGGGACACTAAAGAGTGATGCACACAGCTGGGAGACCAGGGGACACTAAAGAGTGATGCACACAGCTGGGAGACCAGGGGACACTAAAGAGTGACGCACAAACTTGGGAGACCAGGGGACACTAAAGAGTGACGCACACAGCTGGGAGACCAGGGGACACTAAAGAGTGACGCACATAGCTGGGAGACCAGGGGACACTAAAGAGTGACGCACACAGCTGGAGACCAGGGGACACCAAAGAGTGACGCACACAGCTGGAGACCAGGGGACACTAAAGAGTGACACACACAGCTGGGAGACCAGGGGACACTAAAGAGTGACGCACACAGCTGTGAGACCAGGGGACACTAAAGAGTGATGCACACAGCTGGGAGACCAGGGGACACTAAAGAGTGACGTACACAGCTGGGAGACCAGGGACACTAAAGAGTGACACCCACAGCTGGAGACCAGGGGACACTAAAGAGTGACGCACACAGCTGGGAGACCAGGGGACACTAAAGAGTGACGCACACAGTTGTGAGACCAGGGGACACTAAAGAGTGATGCACACAGCTGGGAGACCAGGGGACACTAAAGAGTGGCGCACACAGCTGGAGACCAGGGGACACTAAAAGTGACGCACACAGCTGGAGACCAGGGGACACTAAGAGTGACGCACACAGCTGGGAGACCAGGGACAGTAAAGAGTGATGCACACAGCTGGGAGACCAGGGGACACTAAAGAGTGACGCACACAGCTGGGAGACCAGGGGACACTAAAGAGTGACGCACACAGCTGGGAGACCAGGGGACACTAAAGAGTGACGCACACAGCTGGGAGACCAGGGGGGACACTAAAGAGAGACGCACACAGCTGGGAGACCAGGGGACACTAAGAGTGGCGCACACAGCTGGAGACCAGGGGACACTAAAGAGTGATGCACACAGCTGGGAGACCCAGGGGACACTAAAGAGTGACACACACAGCTGGGAGACCAGGGGACACTAAAGAGTGACGCACACAGCTGGGAGACCAGGGGACACTAAAGAGTGACGCACACAGCTGGGAGACCAGGGGCCACTAAAGAGTTACGCACACAGCTGGGAGACCAGGGGATACTAAAGAGTGATGCACACAGCTGGAGACTAGGGGACACTAAAGAGTGACGCACACAGCTGGGAGACCAGGGGACACTAAAGAGTGGCGCACACAGCTGGAGACCAGGGGACACTAAAGAGTGATGCACACAGCTGGGAGACCAGGGGACACTAAAGAGTGACGCACACAGCTGGGAGACCAGGGGGACACTAAAGAGTGACGCACACAGCTGGGAGACCAGGGGACACTAAAGAGTGACGCACACAGCTGGAGACCAGGGGACACCAAAGAGTGACGCACACAGCTGGAGACCAGGGGACACTAAAGAGTGACACACACAGCTGGGAGACCAGGGGACACCAAAGAGTGACGCACACAGCTGTGAGACCAGGGGACACTAAAGAGTGATGCACACAGCTGGGAGACCAGGGGACACTAAAGAGTGACGTACACAGCTGGGAGACCAGGGGACACTAAAGAGTGACACACACAGCTGGAGACCAGGGGACACTAAAGAGTGACGCACACAGCTGGGAGACCAGGGGGACACTAAAGAGTGACGCACACAGCTGTGAGACCAGGGGACACTAAAGAGTGATGCACACAGCTGGGAGACCAGGGGACACTAAAGAGTGACGCACACAGCTGGGAGACCAGTGGACACTAAAGAGTGACGCACACAGCTGGGAGACCAGGGGACACTAAAGAGTGACGCACACAGCTGGGAGACCAGGGGACACTAAAGAGTGATGCACACAGCTGGGAGACCAGGGGACACTAAAGAGTGACGCACACAGCTGAGAAACCAGGGGACACTAAGAGTGACGCACACAGCTGGGAGACCAGGGGACACTAAAGAGTGACGCACACAGCTGGGAGACCAGGGGACACTAAAGAGTGATGCACACAGCTGGAGAGACCAGCGGACACTAAAGAGTGACGCACACAGCTGGGAGACCAGGGGACACTAAAGAGTGACGCACACAGCTGGAGACCAGGGGGCACTAAAGAGTGACGCACACAGCTGGGAGACCAGGGGACACTAAGAGTGATGCACACAGCTGGGAGACCAGGGGACACTAAAGAGTGATGCACACAGCTGGAGACCAGGGGACACTAAAGAGTGACACCACACAGCTGGGAGACCCAGGGGACACTAAAGAGTGATGCACACAGCTGGGAGACCAGGGGACACTAAGAGTGATGCACACAGCTGGGAGACCAGGGGACACTAAAGAGTGATGCACACAGCTGGGAGACCAGGGGACACTAAAGAGTGATGCACACAGCTGGAGACCAGGGGATGCTAAAGAGTGATGCACACAGCTGGAGACCCAGGGGACACTAAAGAGTGATGCACACAGCTGGAGACCAGGGGATGCTAAAGAGTGATGCACACAGCTGGAGACCAGGGGACACTAAAGAGTGATGCACACAGCTGGGAGACCAGGGGACACTAAAGAGTGATGCACACAGCTGGAGACCAGGGGACACTAAAGAGTGATGCACACAGCTGGGACGTTCAGGATCATAAAGCTGAACAACAGCCTCATAAATGTACCTGTTGGAGTTTTCTGAGGAGGTCGCTGAGGTTTGTGGTCTCCATGGAAACTGATGAGAAAATCCTCTCGACACACACATTAATTTACACATTAAGTTTAATGTATACAGAATGAAGGGCAGGAGGGAATTACATTATATGTCGGACAGGAAATAAAAAATATAATTTAGAAATGACTCGATCAATCAAATAATCAATCAATCAAATAATCAATCAATCAAATAATCAATCTAGCATGAAATCATTTATTTATTTAAACTAAGATACTTGTTTTCAGAGACCACCTCTCTTTCTTTGAGACTTTTGGATTCGTTGTTATTGTTTTATTATATGTTGACGTTTATTGTAATGTAAAGGCTTCTTTACGTCTCGTGTATTAAATGAATAATATTTGTATGAATTATATATTATTTTAAAGTTGTGTTTTAGTGTTGAAGCAGAACTCTGATTCAATCCACACGAAAGATAAAGACTAAAGTGAGTCTCAGTCAATCTGATCTGATCAGACAGTAGCCCAGACTTTAACCTGAGTCAACAAGAGAAGACACACACACACACAGACACACACACTCACACACATACAGGGACACACACAGAGAGACACACACACTCACATACAGGGACACACACAGAGAGAGACACACACACACACACACACACACACACACAGAGACAGACACACACACATACACACACATACAGGGACACACACAGAGAGACACACACACTCACATACAGGGACACACACAGAGAGACACACACACACACACAGAGAGACACACACACACACAGACTCACACACACACACTCACATACAGGGACACACACAGAGAGACACACACACACACACACACACACACACACACACACACAGAGAGACACACACACTCACATACAGGGACACACACAGAGAGACACACACACACACACACACACCGTGGAATGAGGTGCCCTCTGCTGCTCTAAAACAACACTGCAGTTTTTGAACACTGTAAATCAAGAATAATCAAATAAATTGAACGTTTTCTTTTTTAATTAAATGTGTTGTTTTTCTGTCAATGAAAAAATAAACAAAACTTTAGTTGTGAGATTATACAAATCCTGAGAGAAAAACATCTGAGTGAAGGTATTTATTTAAGTGTTATTTATTAAAATAAAGTTAAAGGTTTGCCAGGTTCACACATACGAGGAATTTGACTTGGTGTCGTGGTGCAGAAGTCAAACATAAAACAAGTCTTTAAGGACACCGTAATAAAATATAGTTAAATAGCAATAAAATAAAGCAGTAATTTACATGGTAATAGAATGCTATGAATGAATTATAAAATATGAAATAAGAATATGTGCAGTAAGCAGTGTGAGGTAAGTGTCAGCGGGGGGCCGGGCCTTGTTTAAGAGGCCGGTAGCGGAGTGGAAGAAACTGTTCAGGTGGCGAGATGTTCTGGTCTTGATGGAGAGAGGTTCTTGTCCTGATGGAGAGAGGTTCTGGTCTGATGGAGAAGGGTTCTGGTCCTGATGAGAGAGAGAGTCCTTGTCCTGATGGAGAGAGGTTCTGGTCCTGATGGAGAGAGGTTCTGGTCCTGATGGAGAGAGGGTCCTTGTCCTGATGGAGAGAGGTTCTGGTCCTGATGGAGAGAGGTCCTTGTCCTGATGGAGAGAGGTTCTGGTCTGATGGAGAGAGAGGTTCTGGTCCCTGATGGAGAGAGGTCCTTGTCCTGATGGCGAGAGGGGTTCTGGTCCTGATGGAGAGAGGTCCTTGTCCTGATGGCGAGAGGTTCTGGTCCTGATGGAGAGAGGTCCTTGTCCTGATGGAGAGAGGTTCTGGTCCTGATGGAGAGAGGTTCTGGTCCTGATGGAGAGAGGTTCTGGTCCTGATGGAGAGAGGTTTCTGGTCCCTGATGGAGAGAGGGTCCCTTGTCTGATGGCGAGAGGTTCTGGTCCTGATGGAGGAGAGAGCGGTCCTTGTCCTGATGGCGAGAGGTTCTGGTCCGATGGAGAGAGGTTCTGGTCCTGATGGAGAGAGGTTCTGGTCCCTGATGGAGAGAGGTCTTGTCCTGATGGCGAGAGGTTCTGGTCCCTGATGGAGAGAGGTTCTGGTCCTGATGGAGAGAGGTTCTGGTCCCTGATGGCGATGAGGTTCTGCGTCCTGATGTAGAGAGAGGGTCTGGTCCTGATGGAGAGAGGTCCTTGTCCTGATGGCGAGAGGTTCTGGTCCTGATGGAGAGAGGTCCTTGTCCTGATGGAGAGAGGTTCTGGTCCTGATGGAGAGAGGTTCTGGTCCTGATGTAGAGAGAGGTTTTGGTCCTGATGGAGCGCAGCCTCCTGCCAGAGGGGAGGGGGGTGAACAGTTTGTGTCCAGGGTGGTAGGGGTCGGCCACGATTTTCCCGCCTCAGGGTCGTGGAGGCGTGCAGGTGGTGGAGGGATGGCAGATTACAGCCGATCACCTTCTCTGCAGAGCGGATGACCCGCTGCAGCCGGCCCTTATCCTTAGCTGTGGCTGCAGCGTACCAGATGGTGATGGAGGAGGTGAGGAAGGACTCCATGATGGAGGAGGTGAGGAAGGACTCCATGATGGAGGAGGTGAGGATGGACTCCATGATGGAGGTGTAGAAGTTCACCATCATCGTCTTTGGCAAGTTGAATTTCTTCAGCTGCCTCAGGAAGTAGTAATAGTATTGGTAGTAGTAGTAGTAGTAGTAGTAGTAGTAGTAGTAGTAGTAGTAGTAGTAGTAGTAGTAGTAGTAGTAGTAGCAGTGGTAGTAGTAGTAGCAGTAGTAGTAGTAGTAGTAGTAATAGTAGCAGGGGGTAGTAGCATGCAGTGGTAGTAGTTAGTATCCAATATGTAGTAGTAGTAGTAGTAGTAGTAGTAGTAGTAGTAGTAGTAGTAGTAGTAGTAGCAGCAGTGGTAGTAGTAGTAGCAGTAGTAGTAGTGGTAGTGGTAGTAGTAAAGTAGTAGTAGTAGTAGTAATAGTAGCAGTGGTAGTAGCAGTAGTGGTAGTAGCAGTAGTGGTAGTGGTAGTAGTAAAGTAGTAGTAATAGTAGTAGTAATAGTAGCAGTGGTAGTAGTAGTAGTAGTAGTACCAATAGTAGTAGTAGTAGTAGTAGCAGTGGTAGTAGTAGTAGTAGTACCAGTAGTAGTAGTAGTAGTAGTAGTAGTAGTGGTAGTAGTAGTAGTAGTAGTAGTAGTAGTAGTAGTAGTAGCAGCAGTGGTAGTAGTAGTAGCAGTAGTAGTAGTGGTAGTGGTAGTAGTAAAGTATTGTAGTAGTACGTATGTACATAGGTAGCAGTGGTAAGTAGCAGTGTGGTAAGTAGGGTGTAGCAGTAGCAGTAGTGGTAGTGGTAGTAGTAAAGTAGTAGTAATAGTAGCAGTGGTAGTAGCAGTGGTAGTAGTAGTAGTAGTAGTACCAATAGTAGTAGTAGTAGTAGTAGTAGTAGTAGTTGTCAGTAGCAGTAGTTGTCAGTAGTAGTAGTAGTAGTAGTAGTAGTAGTAGTAGTCAGTAGTAGTAGTAGTAGTAGTAGTAGTAGTAGTAGTAGTAGGTAGTAGTAGTTGTCAGTAGTAGTAGTAGTAGCAGTAGTAGTAGTAGTAGTAGTAGTAGTAGCAGTGGTAAGTAGTAGGCCAGTAGTAGTAGTAGTAGTAGTAGTAGTAGTAGTAGTAGTAGCAGTAGCAGTAGTAGTAGTAGTAGTAGTAGTAGTAGTAGTAGTAGCAGTGGTAGTAGTAGTAGCAGTGGTAGTAATAGTACCAATAGTAGTAGTAGTAGTAGCAGTGGTAGTAGTAGCAGTAGTAGTAGTGGTAGTAGCAGTGGTAGTAGTAGTAGTAGTAGCAGTAGTAGTAGCAGTGGTAGTAGCAGTGGTAGTAGTAGTAGTAGTGGTAGTAGTAGCAGCAGCAGTGGTAGTAGTAGTAGTAGTAGTAGTAGTAGCAGTGGTAGTAGCAGTGGTAGTAGTGGTAGTAGTAATAGTAGTAGTAGCAGTGGTAGTAGTAGTAGTAGTACCAATAGTAGTAGTAGTAGTAGTAGTGGTAGTAGTAGTAGTAGTAGCAGTGGTAGTAGTAGTAGCGGTGGTAGTAGTAGTAGTAGTAGTAGTAGCAGCAGTGGTAGTAGTAGTAGTATTGGTAGCAGTAGTAGTGGTAGTAGTAGCAGTGGTAGTAGTGGTAGTAGTAGTAGTAGTAGTAGTAGCAGCAGCAGTAGTATTAGTAGTAG